>NC_067490.1:31554924-31854924 GCF_947179515.1 Apodemus sylvaticus
TGTATGTATGTATGTATGTATGTATCTATCTATCTATCTATCTATGTATCTATCTATCTATCTATCTATATATCTATGTATCTATGTATCTTCTATGTATCTATGTATCTATCTGTTATGTATGTATGTATGTATCTATCTACCTACCTTTCTATCTATCTATCTGTCTGTCTGTCTATCTATCTATCTATCTATCTATCTATCTATCTATCTATCTGTCTATCTATCCCCTTTTTCTTTTTTTTCCTTTGGTCTTATGTAGCCAAGGCTAGCCTTGAATGTAGCCAAGGATGAACTTGAGTTTCAGCTGCTCCTGCTTCTCCCTTCCTGGTGCTGAGATTACAGACATGTGCCATCATGTCCAGTTTATGCAGTGCTTGGGATTTGAACCAAGTACTTTCACAATTAAACTACATTCTTAGCCCTGAGCTTTCTGAGATACCTGGCTGTGATGTGAGGTTCTAGATTATTGAAAAACTTCAATCTTCCACTTCTTTTTCTTTTCTGTCTCTCTTCTATAGCAATTTCTATGTCTTAGATGCAGACCATGATCCACATGTTGTAATATTTTAGTGAACATAATAGTTCTGTAAGGGTTGGTAGCTCATAGACTATACTATGGCTCAAACAAATTGTATGCATATCTATATCCACCAAAGATTTGCTGCTAAATCTAATCAAGCTATGATGGTTTGTATATGTTCAGCCTGGGGAGCGGCACTCTTAGAAGGTGTGGCCCTGTTGGAGAAGGTGTGTCACTGTGGGTGTGTGCTTTAAGACCCTCATCCTAGCTGCCTGGAAGCCAGACTTCTACTAGAAACCTTCAGATGAAGATGTAGAACTCTCAGCTCCTTTAGCCCCATGTCTGCCTGGATGCTGCCATACTTCTGCCTTGATGATAATGGACTGAACCTCTGAACCTGTAAGTCAGTCCCAATTAAATGTCATCCTTTATAAAACTTGTCTTGGTCATGGTGTCTGTTGACAGCATTAAAACTCTGAGACACAAGCTCTGTACAAAGTATAAAGATATTTTTATTAGTCAGCTTAGATACTATGTTGGCTAGTTTTCTACAACTTGACACAATCTATACTTCCCTAGGAAAAGAGAATCTCAGCTGAGGAACAGCCTCATAAGACTGGGCATCTATGGATTCCTTCTTTCCTTCCTTCCTTCCTTCCTTCCTTCCTTCCTTCCTTCCTTCCTTCCTTCCTTCTTTCTTTCTTTCTTTCTTTCTTTCTTTCTTTCTTTCTTTCTTTCTTTCTTTCTTTCTTTCTTTCTTTCTTTCTTTCTTTCTTTCCTTCTCCATTTCTTTCTTCCTTTTTCTCCTTCCCTCCCTCCAATTTTTCTTCCCTCCTTCCATCCTCCTTTCTCTCCCACTTTATTTCCTTATCTCTTCCTTTCTTCCTCTCTCTTTCCCTCCCTCCAATTTTTCTTCCCTTCTTCCCTCCTTCCTTCCTTCTCTCTCTCTCTCTCTCTCTCTCTCTCTCTCTCTCTCTCTCTCTCTCTCTCTCTCTTTCTCTCTCTCTCTCTCTCTCTCTCTCTCTCTCTCTCTCTCTCTCTCATTAGTTACTATAGGAATTACTGGGTGGGGCTGTAGGAAATCCCACCCACTTTGGGCAATGCCACCCCTTGGACAAGTAGGCCTGGGCTGTATAACAAATGTAGCTGAGCACATACATCAGTGAAGACGATTCCCTCATGGCCTACTGCTTTTGTTTTGCCTCCAGGGTCATGCTTTGACTTCCTTCTGTGGCTTCCCTCAGCAATCAACTATAACTTTTAAGTGACATAAACTCTTTATTTCCAAAGTTTCTTCTCTTCTCTTCTCTTCTCTTCTCTTCTCTTCTCTTCTCTTTTTGTTTCTTTCTCTCTTTCTTTTTGGTCAATGTTTTATCTCAGAAACTCAGTAAAACAAAACTTGGTACCACAGAGTAGTATTTTGATGTGTTGTATCTGCTGTGTTATTTGTGGGAGGCTACTTGGATGATTTTGAGGCACTGGACCAGGGCGCCATTGAGTATTCAAAATATAATGAGCTGTTGTAAGAATTTGGAAGATAATTCTGAAAGTAATGCACACAAAGTAGACGTGGCTTGTGAAGTTGCAGAGGGAAGCTTGAGAGTCCCTCAAAGATTTTTTATTGGGACTATCCACATGATATTTTGTAATATAAAATCTGTGGAAGTGAAACATTCTGTTCTTTGCTGGATGATGGATACTTGCTATGTAGAACTGAAGAATTAGCTCTTATTAATAAGTGACCAACCTTGTTGGCGTGAACATTTCTGAGGTATGCCTTGGGATAAGCACACAGAAGCTGGGGTCTCGAGGGTGACAAGGTTACGTAGAGTATTGGCAGCTGAACTTGGTAATTTGTAAGAGTCTCCCATATAATACTGGTTTTTAAGAGAGCAGCAGAAGTTTGGCACTGTGCAGCCACACAGTGCACACAGTGCAAGGGTAGGAAGAGAGGCCAGGAGAGGCCATGGTAAGGGCGCACCCTTACTTGCAAGGGAGACCCCAGTATGTTGATGATGCCAGCACTGTAGGGCATCTGACAAGATTAAAAGCAAGTCTGAGATGGAAGCAACCTGAGCCTGTGAGAGGAGGCATGTGTGCTCAGGATGGCAGTGACAGAGAGGTGGGAGAGCAGAATCCCTGTGGAGTCATGTGATCATCTGTGAGCACCTGTTAATTTGGCTGAGCATTCGACAATCTTACTGATTATTCTCAAAGAACTATTTATTTAATTGATTTAATTGTGTATTTTTTTTGTTGTTTCCATTTCATTGACTTCAGCCATAAGTTTGATTATTCCCTGCTGTCTTCTCCTTTATGTGTTCTTTAGTTTGAGAGTTTCAGGTGTGTTGCTGTCAATATCATTTTATTCAGGCGCTTGGTACTACCAGCACGTTCCTTAGAAGCTTTTTCATCGTGCGCAATGCATTTTCACTAGCGCTCAATTCTAAGAAGGGTTTAGTTTCTTAAATTCTGTCTTGCCCTATTTCTTTTTCTTCAGAAGAGAGTTGTTTCATTTCCATGAGTTTTTAAAATTTCTCTTGTTGTTGATCTCCAGCTTTACTCTGTGGTGGTCTGGTTAGGAAGCAGTGTGTTATTTCAGTTTTCTTATACCTGTTCAGATTTTCTTTGTGTCTAAGTCTGTGCTCAAATTTCGAGAAAGTTCCATGGACTGCTGAGAAGAAGGTGTATTCTTTTGTGTTTGGGTGAGCGCTCTGTAAATATCTGTTAGGTCCATTTGGCTTACATCATGACAGAGCTCCAGTATTTCTCTAGTTTTTCTATGGATAATTGCTCTATTGGACAGATTCCAGTGTTGAAGTCACACACTATTACTGTTTCAGGGTCAATATGTGGTCTTAGCTGTAGCAGTGTTTCTTTTAGGAACTCGCTGCTTTTGTGTGTGGTGTATAGAATTTTAGAATTACAGTGTACTTTTGGTGGATTTTTTTCTTTGGCGAGTATTTTGTGTCCCATCTTTTAGTTTAAAAGTCTATTTAGTCAGATACTAAAACAGCTATACTTTCTTTCTTCCTGGGTCCAATTGCTCAGAATATTATTTTTTACCCTTTTATGCTGAGGTGACATCTCCCATTGATGTTCAGGCACGTTTCCTGGATGTACCAAAAATAATTATCCCGTTTTGAATCCAGTCTGTTGGTCTCTGTCTTTTTATTGAGGACTTGAAACCACTGATGTCTAACTTTGTCCACAAATAGTGTTTGTTGATCCTCACTACTTTCTTGTTGTGTGGGGTCTCCCATTCCCAGTATTGATTTGCTGCTGTTAGATTGTTTATTCTCCATGTTTTCTTGCTGTGGTTAACTGCTTCAGGTTGAAACCCTTCTAGTGTTTTTTGTAGACCTTGATTTGTAGGTAGATTTTGCTTAAATTTGCTTTTATCATGGAATGTCTTTCTTTTCACATTGATTGTGAATGAAAGTTTGGGTAGTCCTATGGGCTGGACTCTGTGGTCTCTTAGAGTTTGTTGTAATATCCAGCAAGGTTCTTTTGGCTTTTAGAATCCCCATTGAAAAGGTAAGTGTTATTTTAGTAGGTCTGCTCTTTTACATTACTTGGACCTTTACCCTTTCAGCTTTTAATATCTTCTGTTTTATGCACATTTAATATTTTGATTACTATATGTATATGGACTTACTTTTCTGGTCTAGTCTATTTCATAGTTTGTATGCTTCTTATACTTTGATAGGCACATTATTCTCTAGGCTAGGGAAATTTTATTTTAAGATATTATTGACAAAAATTTTCTATACCTTTGACCTTCCACTGTTACTATTGTAGATTTGGTTCCCTTCATCGTGTACCAGATTTTCTGGATGTTTTGTGCCTGGACTTTTTTTTTCCCCCAAGATATCCATTTCTTCTCTTGTCTTCAATGCCAGAGGTTCTCTCTTCTATACCTCTGAAGTTTTTATTTGACTTCCTCAGATTGAGGTTTCTTTGGTGATTATTTTTCTGCTTTTGTGTTCTGAACTCTTTTTTTCATTTAATTGCACTGCTTTCATTTTTCATTAGTGGATTTATATTCACAATAGCTATCTTTAAGTTTGTGTCTTGTGCTTTAGCTGCGTTGTCTTATAGTATGGTTCTACTACATCTTCTGTAGTATGGTTGCCGGCTTCTGTTGGAGACATTGTCCTGGCTGCCACTGATTGTGGTTTTAAGTTGACATCCAGGCATTTTAGTTTGGGATGATTATAACTCTAATTGTTGATATCTGGTATTTTCTTTTTTAGATGAGTGTTCACTTCCTTGGAGTATTTGGCTTTCTCTGGATCATAGAAGCATGTGATGTCTGCAAGTTGCTGAACTGATGCAAGATATTTCCTACCCATTCACATTGAGGCAGTGAGAGGCCAGTGATTGGAGGGGAGAGAGGAGGAAGAGCTAAGAGAAGGAGGGGCGGAGAGAGAGGCAGTGAGAGGCTAGTGATTGGAGGGGAGAGAGGAGGAGGAGCTAAGAGTAGGAGGGGCGGAGAGAGAGGGAGCCTGGGAGCTGCCCAAGGGAGCAGAAAAGGAGCCGCACAGATACAGGTGGTGTCAGATGTGTTTCTGGTGTGCTGAGAGGTTAGAAATACTGGGATAAAAATTTATCATTGTAATTTGGCATTATGTAATTGGGACTTACATATACTTAAATGTATTTGGTTAACTACTCAAGTTTAAGAGTCATGCTTCACCGGATACTTGGAAGTAGTGGGTGCTGGGCAGGAGAGTGGGACCCCCCGGGTCTTGGAGCAGACGCCTGGCACGGCTGGTACTCTTTATTAATTAATTACCTGCTACACCTCATAGGGAATGCTTCTGAGTCCCAGCCAGGAGTGGGAGATGGGGAATGAAAACATGTGTTCTGGCTTACATGGCAAGTACTTTCCCAGATGAGCTAGCTTCTCATTCATCTCTTCATTAACAACATCTTTTATAGATGCTGTTTCTGTTGGACTAGGCTTCACTGTTTGGTTTTCACTGGGCTTATTAAAGTTTACATTTCTCCTATGGTAGCATGAGGACTAGGACTTGAACAGGAATTATGGAAAGCATCTATACACCCCCCCCCCCCATGTGTTTTTTCAGCGATCCCTCTTACTCAATTGTTAAATGAAGTAAGTTTCTATCATCCTAGCCTGCTTGCTGTGATAAATTATTTTGTTTTAGACAATCTCTAGTTCAAAAGTTGCCATTCTGTACTCCATTGTTTCGTTCATTTGCAGCATAGCTAGCAAAACAACTTAATATGTGATGATTGTGGTGCCTCCCTTTTATTCTAGCACTTGGGAGGCAGCATCAGGCAGATTTCTGAGTTTGAGGACAGCCTGAACTATAGAGCAAGTTCTGAGACAACCAGAACAACACAGAGAAAACCATGTCTCAAAATCAAACCAAACACAAACAAGGTCTTTATATGACCTCAAGAGCAATGCTCAATTAGCTATTCTTGGGAAACAAATCACAGCAAAACTTACTGATTTACAGAGGGGAACATAATCTTACTATTTTGCATAGCTTTTATGTGTAAGATATTTGGGGCAGGATTAGAGGTATGGTTCTGGCTCAAAGGCTTCATCTTAATTTTTTAGGACTTTCATAACAAGAATTCCAGGATGAAGGTGCTGGCAAGATTGGCTTTTGGATAGCCTCTTTAGCTTTTATTTTCTTCTTACAGAGCCTTCCCGGCATGCATCTGGGGAGGGTAGAACTCTTCTACCTTTTCTTCTTCTTACATAGACACAGGTCGTATTAGATAGGCACTGGGTTTTAAAACCCAAAGGTATTGTCTCCAAATACAGAGCCTTTGGAGCACAAGTTTGTTTATAACTATCCCTCTTTTTTCCTGTCAAATCCTTTCCCCTTTCCCTCCTTTCCCTCTCCCCCTCTCTCTTGTTTCTCCAAGGAAAGAACTCTAAACCCTTTTCTTTGTTTTCTTATCATTTCTGCATATGATTCTTCCATATGGACCTAGTTGCATTTGTTGACCTGCAGGCCTGGCATTAGGCATTCCATAGAGCAAAGGGCATGGACAAATAAGGTAGAAAAATGTGTCAGTGTTATGGCCTTGTCACATTTAATCATGTTTGTCACAGTGTGTTAAAGGAAGCTGGGGTCTATGTAGCTTTAAGGGGAAGAGGCACAATGTTTCCCCAGAGGAGAATATTGAAGTCATATGGGCTAGGAGGTATAAGGTTGCTGCTATTTCGGAGAAACATGATTTGCCATGGGCAATGAGGCTCCTGTGAATTTCATATGCCTCCTGCTCAACAGGCCCATTGTAAGCAGTTGTGCAATAAGTCATTTGGAGATTAGCTTCTCTCAGTTTATACACGTACATGTTGTCACTTGATCTTCAGGGGACAACCTTTTCAAATTGTGCTCTATGTTTCTGGATATAGTTGGGAAGATGAGATACTTAAGATACAAAAACCAGTATCAAGACTAATGAAAAACATCTAAAACCAATTTTACAACAAAGTAAAAACTCCAAAATTAAGCTGGGAGCCTGTTTTTCTTACACTGGCTTTTCTGACTGAATTTCCTTTATGCCCTCAACATCTGTGTTAATGTATACTTAGTAGGAGTCAGGTTTCCTAGAGGAATAGAACTAAGAGAATGCACCCATACGCACACATGTACACAAATATTTAGGGCAGGCATTCATTCACGTAGTCTCACCTATAGGCCGGAAACTTGGAGCAAGGGCATGCTCCTAGGAGGAGGCAGCTGCTGATAAATTTGTTGAAAGATAAATTTGTTCGTCTCTCTGGTGGAACAGTTCCTTACTTTGAGGGCCTGCAGCCAATGATTGGACAAAGCTTACCCTAATGCTGAAAGTTAATCTACTTAAAGTCTACAGATTTAAACACTAATGTCAACTCTACAATGTTTCAGCATCATCTATCCATGGTTAACCAAATAACCATTCACATGGCCCCACTGGTGTTATCTACTATGGCTAAATTTGTGTGTAACTAGGACACACCAGTGGTATGAGCAAGGTTACAAAACTTTAAACTCATAGCAAACAGATATTTTACTTATGAAATTGTCTTATCACGAAGGTTCTGTATCTCATAAACATAGTTGGTTTGACTGTGCATGCAAGGGCATGCAAGGTGTGATGAAAAACACTTAGACCAATGGTAATAATCCCCAAACTGAACATGGAAGTGGCTAAACACAGAAAACTTTTAAAAATTCTATAAATTGACCAAAGTCAAATTAGGCATCAGGAATAGGCTTTTTCTAGTTTTGCCTCTGACCTTTTCAAGTTTTAACATCTTCTACTCCACTGGTATACAGAGAAAGGCGGTGTAAAGTGCAAAGTAGAAGGGAGGTAACTCAAGCTTGCTGTGTCTTAAAGCATCCAACACAGTCCTAGACCTTGTTGATGTCTAAATTGACTGTATACCCAAAATTTATGTCATATTTGGAGATGGGTCCTCTGGGAGACAGGGTATTCAGAAGGGTAGAGTCCCTGTGATAGCATTAGTGGCCAGAAGAGCCAGAAACCGCAGCTAACATACTTGCTCAGTCTTGTGTTGTGTGGTCTGCTATGCTATGGTTCCTTCCAGTAGGCTATGTCAAGCTCCTAACTACTCAGCCTTCAGAATCAAGAGCTAAGTAAAATCCTATTTTTTTTTTTTTTAAAATTATCTTATCTCTGGTGTTTTGCCACGGCAACATAGAAAACCCAACAAAACCCAATCTGTATTCGTTTAAGATGCCTTGTACTTTCCTGAGATCTGACTAAGAAAATGTGCTACTGTCTGTTTTGTAAATGTACATGAGTTATACTGTCTGTATTTTAACCATACATTTTAAAACTTATGTCTTTAGAAAAAAAAGATGATCCTATAACATTTCTTACTTTGCTGGGAAACAAAAGATTAACAGTAAGATGCGAGGCTTTTGCTCAGTCACTGGCTCCATCTGCTGAATGTTCTCTTTGATGGCCTCATTTAGAACTTCAAGAGATTTTGCTCAGATTTAAAATTCTCATTACAGCCTTTGCCAAAGCATCTTAAATGCAAAGCAATCTAAACTTAAAAAAAAAAAAATTACGGATTGCTGAAGAAGACCTATCAGCCAATACTGAAAATACTAATTTAAAGTGGTTGGGAAAATATTCTAGCACATTCTATGAGACTTCTGCTCTTTGAAAATAGAAGTAATAAGACCTTTATTATGATTTTTAGAGTTCTTTTTTCTATCTAGAGCTACACTCATTTTTCTCTGCCTTGTAGGTCCCACCCCAATTTACAGAGAGACGTGAAATATAGCCAGAACAGACTTTTCTGAACATTTACCACTTCTTTGACTTTGGAATGAATCCCTAATGGATCTGGTTTTGTAAGTTACATGTTTCTTTTGCTCTTCAAACAATATTGATCTTCCTTAAAACCATGTCCTTTTTATCTGTTGGAAAATGGATGTTTCTGTGTCTGTAGTATATCATATATGGTCATTTTCAGAGGAAAATATCCCCAAACACATTCTTTTGTTTCCCAAGAACCACTACATTTTTATCATTAGATTAACTGTGGTCAATCTTTCAGCTCGGCATGCCTACTGATTTCAAGCTCTCTTTCTCAAACAAACAAAAACAAAACCCCTCTTATTGAGTTTCATTTTGTCTTCAAACATCTTCTCATATTTTGACTCCTATAATATGTAATATTTTCCAAATTTTAAAATCCAATGAATTTATATATGCATACCCTTCCTTAGATATTTCTGACTTATACTATATTCTTTGCAGTAAAAATGAAGTATTTTAATAGAAGAGTAAGGAGAGTAAAACAGTAGGAAAGTTCACAGAGCCATCATAGTGATAGATTGGCAATATCTTCATAATTATTTCTATCATAACTCTTATACTGGTAGCACACAATGACCGGAACAGAAGATATATGCATTTAAGTTTTCTTGGGAATGTCAAATACAATATTCTAAAGAGTCACAAAGCATATTGTTGCACATTTACAATGTCAGCAAATTTGAAATAACTGTATTTTAAAATTCTTTTTCAGTGACAATACTGATACTGCATTCTGTTTTTCTTTTTAATAGAAATATATGGATAAAATAGGTAATTATCCCACTTTTGATGAAGAGGAAAGGAAAAGTTAAGATTAATGCTTAGTGAACACTGTCTTTTTTTCCTCAGGTTCTTTCATGAATTTTCCCATTGATTTTCAAAACAATGTTCCAATTATTCTGCTTATATACATTTTATGTCCATGTATGAAGAATGGAGACTAAAAGTAATAATCAGGAAGGATCCTTTTATTTGTTTGAAAAAGGAGCTCATTCTGTTGCCCCAGACTTGTTATCTTGCATTCATCCTGCCTTTCTACCAGTGCTGAGAAGAGGGTAGAGAAGGGCAGAGAGGCAAATGTTTTATCACAATTATAGATAAAATAGATTTCTAATAGATAAATGACTTTGTTTCAATACGAATCACAGGAAAGTCAAAGAGAATGGTGTCAGGCCATCATACTTAGACTCTAAAGTTTGAATTGCCAGCTTCATACGTGAGCACAACATATGGGTACTCTGCACGTGCCTTCATGGTTTTGATTCTGTGCTATGCGACAGATTCATATGGAGATACCATGTGACTTTGAACACATTAATGAGTCACTCATGCAGATGTTACTTACTTAAACATGTCCATCGTTTGAATAAATGAAAGATGAGCGAATGTTATTTAATTGGTCATGATGTGTCTTAGGCCTGAAGTGACAATAAAGACTATACACATTTGAACTTAAGCACACATTGATGATTTCCTGGATGACTAAATTAAAGTAACCAAAGGGTCATTAAGCACATAAATCGATTGTCACAGCATCATGCTGAATTGTTTTCTTTGGCCTTCTTTGAGAATGGGGAAAAATGAATTATCGTCTTTTTCAAGTTAAGCAGGTAACAGAGCGAATCCATTTTCCCTGGCTTTTTCAGCACCTAGCTCCTCTGAGAAATAGACCTTAATGAACAACCCTAATAATTGAATCTTCTATCCTGTGCTTCCTCACACACTTAATGTACCATAATAGTTTGCATGGTAATTTATATCTGGTCACTTTAGGTTCTGCAAATGTGTTTGGAACATAATATATACTACCCAGTGAACTGGTTAATAAGCTTTTTTAGAGGAATGGACAGCTTTTAAGTGTTTGTACAGGGGTGTATGTGGGAGAAGAAAATGGGAGAAGCGTAGAGAAGCGAATGTTTTAGCACAGTTGTAGATAAAAGGAGGTATCTAATAGGGAAATGGCACTGTTTCAATGTGGGTCACAGGAAAGTCAAAGAGAATGGTATTATGTGTCAAAAGACGTAGATTCAAGGATGAAAGGGGATCATGGTCTGTAGACAGCTTGGACAGCATTTGATTGACATGAAGCCACTTGCTGACAAAGGGGTGATTGTGACAAATAGCATATAAGGCAGACTATAGAGAATTAGTGACTGAGCTATAGATGAAGAAGCTGCAGCAGAGCATGTATGATGTCTTACTCTAAAAATGGGGTGATCAATGAGATCCAACAGCTAGAGGCTGGTTAAAAAGAAAATGAAGCCCAAGCTGAGTTCACTGTAGCACACAAGTGAAGATGTGGACAGACAGATGGAGATGAACAGCAGAGGAGGCATATTGGTCAGTGTGAATCATGTGTGATCTCTTACCAGCATCCTTGGATTTATGTTTTGTTTGCTGCGTGAGTTTTGAGCAAATAAGCACTTAATTTCTTAGCAACTTAGTAAGTGGAGCTATTTTAGGGCTGTTGTACAAATAAAATGTTGAAATACTTTGCAGTACTCAGTTCAGTGACTGGAACACGATACATATTTAATAGATAGTGGCTGTTATGATTAATACTGTTAGTTCTT
This sequence comes from Apodemus sylvaticus, assembly GCF_947179515.1. Classification (NCBI taxonomy): domain Eukaryota; kingdom Metazoa; phylum Chordata; class Mammalia; order Rodentia; family Muridae; genus Apodemus; species Apodemus sylvaticus. The sequence goes on from NC_067490.1 coordinate 31,566,352, forward strand.
AAATAGGAATCATACAGAAAGTGTTGAAATCTCCACTTTCTTTTCTCTTAGTTTCAGTGTATCTGGTTTTGTGTGGAGGTCCTTGATCCACTTGGACTTGAGCTTAGTACAGGAGATAAGAATGGGTCAATTTGCATTCTTCTACAGGCCAACTGCCAGTTGAACCAGCACCATTTGTTGAAAAGGCTATCTTTTTTCCACTGGATGGTTTTAGCTCCTTTGTCAAAGAGCAAGTGACTATAGGTGTGTGGGTTAATTTCTAGGTCTTCAATTCTATTCCATTGATCTAACTGCCTGTCTCTGTACCAATACCACACACTTTTTTTTTTATCATTATTGCTCTGTAATACAGCTTGAGATCTGGGATGGTGATTCCCCCAGAAATTCTTTTATTGTTGAGAATTGTTTTCACTATCCTGTTTTTTATTATTCCAAATGAACTTGCAAATTTATCTTTTTAAATATGAAATATTGAGTTGGAACTTTAATGGGGATTGCATTGAATCTGTAGATTGTTTTCTGCAAGATTGCCATTTTTAGTATATTATTCATGCTAATCCATGAGCATGAGAGGTCTTTATATCTTCTGAGTTCTTTGATTTCTTTCTTCAGAGATTTGAAGTTATTGTCATACATATCTTTCACTTTCTTGGTTACAGTTCCATCAAAATATTTTATATTATTTGTGACTTTTGTGAAGGGTGTCATTTCCCTATTTTCTTTCTCAGCCTGGCTATCCTTTGAGTAGAGGAAGTCTACTGATTTGTTTGAGTGAAATTTATATCCAGTCATTTTGCTGAAGTTATTTATCAGGTTTAGGAATTCTCTGGTGGAATATGTGGGGTCACTTTAAGTGTTCTATCATATCATTTGCAAATAGCGATAGTTTGACTTCCTTTCCAACTTGTATCCCTTTGACCTACTTTTGTTGTCTTATTGCTCTGGCTAGGACTTTGAGTACTATATTGAAGTATACAAGTAGATATGGAGAGAGAGGGCAGCCTTGTCTACCTCCCAATTTAGTGCAATTGCTTCACGTTTCTCTCCATTTAGTTTGATGTTGTCTACTGGTTTTCTGTATATTGCTTTTTACTATGTTTAGGTATGGGCCTTGAATTCCTGATCTTTTCAAGACTTTTATCATTAAGGGGTGTTGAATTTTGTCAAGTGCTTTCTGAGCATCTGATGAGATTCAAATGTGGTTTTATTCTTTGAGTTTGTTTATATAGTGGATTACATTGATGGATTTCCATATATTGAATCTCCAGTGCAGGGGAATGTAGGACAGGAAGGAAGGAGTGTGGGGTGGGGGTGGGGGTGGTAGCACCCTCATAGAAGCAGGTGTATGTAAGATGGGATAAGTGGTTTCTGGAGGATAAACCGGGCAAGGGCATAACATGTGAAATGTTAATAAATAAAATAATCCAATTTAAAAAAAAGAAATATTCTGGTGAATAGAACTAGTTCCCTGAGACAGTCTATGGACATTATCTTCTGTTGGTTATAGGTGATGTAAGCAACAATATTATGGACCTGTCCTTTCTCTAAGATTATGATAAATGATTAGGGTTGGAAACCACAGAATCCCAGTTAGCGTTCAAATATTTGGAACAAATGGCAACACTGGAGAGTCATGTGTGTGTGTGTGTGTGTGTGTATGCAGATGAATGTGTTGACACAAAGTATGTTCTAGAAGTAGTTAATAGAATAAAACATGTCTAGTGGTGTGACTTAAACTTTATAAAAACTTGGGGGGGGGGTTCCTAAGACCACCTAGAAACTAGTCTAAGGGCTTTGGGGGCATCCTCTTTTCACAGGGTAAAATACTACAGCAGTGTCAGGGGTGGGCTCCTTCTTATATTATGGTTCCCAATCTGGGCCAGTCATTGGTTGGCTCCTCCTACAATTTCTGCTCCACCTTTAACACAGCACATCCTTGTAGGCAGGGCAAAATGTAAGTTGAAGGTTTTATGCCAGGGTTGGTGTCCCAATCCCTCTACTGAATATCTTGCCTGGTTATAGGAGATGGCTGATTCATGCTCCGTATGCCCATTGGGTAAGAGTCTTATCTAGGGTCACCCTCATCTATTCCTGGGATTTTCTATTGCACTACATGTCTAGCTTATCTCAGAGGTTCTCCCCCCCTTTCCAGTTGTCTCTCAGTACTCTCTCTCCCTATCCTCTCCACACCCGATCCCTCCTATTCCCATCACCACTCCTTCACCCCCATACAGTTCCATCTTCCCATTCATCTGAGATATCTACTGCCATCTGGGAAATTTTTAAGTATAACAAATTTATTACAGAAGATACTTAAGTACAAATTATACCAAGGATCCATCATAAGGGACACGTGGTTCATTGCTCCCCTGGTTGACACAGCTGCTCATTACTCCAATTGCTAGAAGTACTGGTTGCTCTTGGCTCAGCGAAGTCTCTCTCTCCATCAGATGTCTTCATCCAAAGGGATCAGCCTCACAAAAGGTTATGTTTTTTTTTTCTCAAGTCAGCCATGCATTTCTTATTGGTCAGCATCAGTTCTAGTGATGTAGTCCTTCACTCTGCATTCTGGGCAAATTTACAGTCATCTTCTCCATGAGGCTTCCTGTGATCTCTTCAATCTCCTGTTGTCATTTTAACAATTCACCATCCCCTCTGTCTTGCTTGCTTCTTCACTTCCTTGGATAGTGTCCTTAGAAAACTCCCACATGTACGTAAATCTCTGTTTCAGATCTGTTTCCTTAGGAACAAAACCAAAACAATGCAATGGTGAAAAGGAAGCTGGTCTGGAAGTCCAGGACTGAACTTCTTAGTTTTTCTTGGAATGCTCCACTTTTTAACATCCAAATCTGGTGGTCTCCTGCTTATCTTCTGAGGGATTTGTCTTTTGAAATGCCAAAATACTAATTTAAGTTGTAGAGAAAGTAGTTGTGCAATTATTTATACAGAGATTGGCCTTAGTTATTTAAGGTTTATCTATAGGAAGAGAGCTTCTTAGGAAACAGAGATCTCACATCACTGAGAAGAGGGCAATGACAACAAATGTTTTCGTTGGAGGGTACGTCTAATTCCATACCAATGCCCAGTTTGGATATGCTGTATGGGTCAAATACAGCAAATGAGGATTGGTGACAGATCTTCATGCTTCCTTGGTAAGCACCATCCTATCTGAGTGATTACTCCAGCCTGTATTTTCCAAATTTACTTGTATTACGTGACAAAGTCTGCAATATCACATCTCTTGACTGATTATCATCAAGAAAGGTCATGTGATAAGATTAAATCTATTCTACTAGCTTAAGATCCTCTATCATATATTCAAATTATTTTCTTTCTTTCTTTTTTCTTTTTTCTTTTTGTCCTTTTTTTTCCTGCCTTGTAAGTCAACATATATGTTTAGGAGATTAGAATTTAGAAGTATACAATACTTTCAACTGCAGATGCTCATTTTGCAAGGAATAAAAGAAATAACATCAAAACATATATAGCATGGTACAGTAAATATGAACATATCTTTCCTTTCTAGGAACAGCCTCACATTTTAATTCCTTCTTATCTATTTTTTGATATGTTTTTAATGCTGTGCTTATAAATATTATTTTGATTAATAAATGTTCCATCAGCCTCATCCACTGAAGTCGTTACATGTTTTTCCTGGTTTCCTAAATACTCTTATAGTTTTTGGGAAATTCTAAGATGTCAAGGCTCAAAATGCTCTCATATCTATGAGTTTAGTTTCAAATTAGATTGTGCTTTACCCATTCAGTAGATGCTTATGCAAGGAATACATAAATGATCCAGACACTTTTCTGGGTACTAGAATAGCAGAAGCTAGTACAGTGTGAGTGAATAGCCCTGACCTGCATATAGGTTCCAGCTAAACTCAACTTTGCAGAGAGAGAGTTAGATTTCTCACTGCCTATGTGTATAGTAGAGAAACAGAATCATCAGCCTAAAAGAATATCATTACTTAAGGAGTACCATGCTTTCCTAGTGCATGTATATGTGAGTGTTAGTGTGAGTGTGTGTGTGTGTGTGTGTGTGTGTGTGTGTGTGTGTGTGTATGTGCCTTATGTGTATGGAAACATGCTCCTGCATGGATGTTCCATGGTTCACATATGGAAGTCAGAGGACAATCTTTGATAATCAGTCCACATTTTTTTTTCCTGTTTGAGACAATCTCTTTGCCACTACATATGACAAGCTTGCTTTTGGAAATACTCTTGTCCCTTTTCTTTGTAGGGATACATTGGGATCACACATGCTTATATTACTGTGTCTGTGCACTTTTATATGGCTACTGGAGCTTTCCACTCATATTAGGTTTGCATGGTACCTTAGTCATTGTTATGAAAAGACACATGACTGAGGCAACTCTTAAAAAGAAGTACTTAATTGTAGACTGGCTTGTAGTTTCAGAGGTTTAGTCCATTATCATCATGGCAGGGAGCATAGCAGCATGCAGGCAGGTGCAGTAGCAGTAGCAGTAGCAGTAGCAGTAGCAGTAGCAGTAGCAGTAGCAGTAGCAGTAGCAGTAGCAGTAGCATCCTGATCTGTAAGGAGAGAGAGAGAGTGCATAGGTCTAGCATGGGCTTTAAAAGCTCAAAGCCCACCATATTGTGACACACTTTCTCCAAGGAGACCATACCTCCTAATCCTTCTAATCCTTTTAAAGAATTCCACTCCCTAGTGACTAGGTATTCACATTAGGGCCATTTTCATTCAAATTGCCACAGATACTTCAACTCTAGAATTTAAGTGGCTAAAGTATCAAATGAACTAGTGTATATTTCTGTATTATCTGCTGTAGGGCTCTGATATAATGAATATGTCACTTTCAGTCTCAGTGTGTTTACCTAGAAAAACTAAGTAAGGATAGGACCTACGTGAGTAGGCTGCTATTGGAATTCAGTATTAGTCAGTATTGTAATTGCTATTATTGTTCCCATTAATTTTGGTGTCATCGTTTTGCTTATTTGTTTCTTTTATCCCTAGAGGGCAGTGATTACCATAATAATCCTATTAAAGGTGATAAAGATTTACGCCTATAGGGATGAAAACAACCAAAATGGATTTAAATGGAATTAATCTGCTTTTGTAATCCTGCTCAACTCAAATATTTTAAGTATTAACTTTATTATTTGGTATGCTAGCTATATTTTATATAACAAAGAGAGAAGAGACATTGAGTAATGAGCTGAGAAATGGTATCCATATTCCTCAAAAGAAGGACATCCTGCCTTGTGTCCACATTTGTTCTGTATAGAGGTAGGCAAAGAGGAGTCTCCTCTCTTTCCTTCACAGCATCACACTGTTCCTGTGCTTAACCACCTCTTATGTCCATATGACTCAGAGCTGTAAAGGTCTGAGAAATTAGCCCCCAGGGAAAACAAACCTACATCAATTTTTTTTCCTAATATAAATAGTACTACCTTCCAGTAGTGAGCCTATTCTCAGAGTCTGACTTTGTGTGTCAGAAGATACTCAATAACAGTAGTTCTGACAAAGGCTTGGAAGACACAAGACGCTCATTACTTAGGGCCAGAGTAAACTCTTGGAGGACCTGAAAGGGAAAGGCAGAAAAAGCACAGGAGAGCTAACTCTCTATGTGTATGTGTGTTGGGGGTGGTGTTCTGGTGATTAACTCTAGGATGTTGCACAAACAGGCAAATGCTCTACTACTGAGATTATCTCTGGCCCTGGCTGTAGAGGTTTCATTAATTTTCTCATCTTTTGCTGATTGTTCATAGAAGATTTAGTAGGCTAATGCTAAACTTGATTTCCTTTTCTTTTTTTGATTTTGAGAGTTCTATTTATTTTTTTTAAAAATTACATTAAGCCTTTTATTTTGTGGTAAATTCCTTTCAAAACCTTTCCTTCCCTTAGTAACTTGATATATATATCAATTGTTCTCTGTAACACAATACTACATCTTTCTCCCATCTTCCTGTAGTTTAGAACTCATTGTCCATCTTCCCTTTAGCAGTGGTTCAGCCCCATTCTTTACAGTCTATATTTATTTCTCACCCTTTGTCCCTTTGGGGCAAATAAATCTCCTTTGTGCTGAGAACTTAAGAAGGTGAGTCTGATCCAATCTCTCAAAACTCTTTAATGTACTCCGTGGTTCTTTGGATAAGATTGGCCACCTAAGCTCATATATTTGAATGCTTGGATATTGTCATTAGGAGATGTGGCCTAGTTGAAGGAAGAGTGTCACTATGTGTGGGCTTTGGGGTTTCAGCAGCTCAACCAGGCACAATATCACTTTCTCTTCCTGCTGCCTGTTGAAACAGATGTAAAACTCTCAGGTCCTTCTCCTATACCACGTCTGCCTATGTGGTACCATGCTTCCTTTCATGAGGATAATGGACTAAGTCACTGAGCCTATAAGCTAGCCCCAATTAAGTGTTATCCTTTTTAAGACTTGCTGTAACCATTCGTCTATTTACAATAGGACATTAACTAAAACAGACAAAGTTATTGATTTATTATCAATTTAGTGTTACTTGTATTTCCAGATGTTTGCTATTGTATTTTAATTCTGTGAATTATAGGAATTTATTAAATTGTTAGGTAGTAGAGCTATGTACAGCAGAAAACAACTCAGTGTCTCCCACTTGACTTAGAGTAAGAATCAATGCCATTAGAATGCCCTCTAAGGACCTTCAGGATAATGCTTTCTATTACTGTTTTGATCTCAATTCCTGGTCCCCTACCGTGCACTTTCTGTTCTAGACAAACTTACTATTCATTCCTGAAACACATTAGGCACTCTCATACTGCATGTCCAGCTAATCCCCTCTGCCTCTGAAGGAACAAGATCCTCGTGATTAACATGAGTCTTACCTTCACTTTCTCTAAGCTTTTAATCATGTGTAACTTTCTCAATGCAATGTACTTTTATCACCCACTTTAGAAATAAGAAGACTTCTAACTCCACCATATTCTTTACTCTCATCTTCCATTTTAATTACTACTAATTACTTAATTTTCCTTAATTTCTTTATGAATTGAGTGTGTTGATATTGTTACTATACCCTTAGAATAGTATAAACTTTATAAAAATAAGAAACTCTTGTTTCTTCCCGTGATCTATTCTACAGGCCCAAACAATACTTGACACACAGTATGGCTTCACAAACTCATGTGGAATTAAAGCTTTAGAGAAACTCTACATTTAACATCATGCTTTATAGCTGTCTCATTTATCTTCCACACTAAATTGCAAACTCCATTATACAGAGTTATACATTATATGCTATTCTATTCATCATTTTTTTTTTTTGTAAACTGTATTCTTGAAGCCTAACCTAAAGACTTTAAAATTCACCTTCCTACAGGAATCAGTGTATTATTTTTCTTCTCTTTGGTTGTGAGGACTGATCCAACCTATGATCTTGCACAAGCTACTCAAGGCCGTTATTATGGATTACATCCAAGCCCAACAGTGAATTTGTATGTGGTTGTGTAACCTTTGGTCTAACCAAAAAATAGAATCCGTTTGTTACAGTAAGGATTTCATTCATGTGTTTCTGTGGTTAATCATTTCATCACTTCTTTCTGCCAAACATCAGTATGTTTATGAAGTTTACTTTTGCTTTTCTCTTAGTGATACGTAAAAGAAATCATGGAGTGCTCAGCCTTTCAAGTGTGACTTTTTCCATTAACATATTAGATGAGACTCACACATGGTAATAAACATATCACTATTCATTATGTTATGAATAGTTGTTCATTCATTCACTAGTTATGGATATTCAGCTATTTTCAAGCTTTTGGATATGAAAGATGAATCTCTTATTGTTGTATAACAGTTTCTTCCAAGAATCAAAACACCCTATTCTGTAGCAAATTCCATAGATAGGAATTTAAACAACTCAAAATAGTTTCAAGGAGTCTCTGAAACTCACCAGATTCGCTCGTTCACTAAGACCTTTCCTGGAGAGTAAGCAAAGGAACCAACCAACCCAACAACAAAAACAAAGCGAAAACAAAACCAAGAAAAGAACCAAAGAGCTGAGAGTCCTGCTCAGACAGAAGAACCAAGCTGCAATTTAGGCCTCAGATGAGACAAGCTGCCTAAGAGAAGCAGAAACCAGGCCGTCTCCATGGAAGATGTTTAGACAAGGGGAAGCACCTGGAAAGGACAGTCTTCAGCTTGATGAGAGCTGCCTTCAGGCTTGCTATGCATTCCAGATTTCTAAGTTTTGTGAGTTGTTACCCATTCTGTGGTAGCCCGTGACGATACAATGAGCCATGCTAGCAAACTTTGAAGGAATGAGTGGGTTGGAAGCCCTGGAACCTGAAAGGATAGTAGGAGCTTCACCTGCTTCTGACCAGGCCCTGTCTTGTGTGAACAGGTCCATATAACTTTACATACGTAAGAAAGTGACCTATGTTCACATAGATCAGAATAGAGTTCTCCATGCTAATGAGGTATCTTGAGGCCCTGAAGGTTTAGCTTCCTCTCCTGGGCATTCCTTCCTGTAAAATATATTTAATCTTTGGTCCATCCAAAGGAGATGGCACACATCCCTATTCCACAATGAACAATCAATAAACAGTTTGGAACCAAGGACTGTCTCTTTTCATCAAGAACTGGCATATGGAGCATGGAGGAAGACTTTGTCTACAAAGCTGCACCATGGAAGTCCTCCTGCAGAAGGCCTCTCTGTGCTCCTAGACCTCTGAGCTAAGCTGGAGTTTCCCATTCTCCTGCCCTGGGCTTGTTGTTGTCCTCAGCCCATGGTCCCCCTTCTTTCCCAACTCCATGAGGTTTCCAGTGGCAGTTGGAAGCCCAGGACCATGGTAAGCCCAGATGAGGCTGGATTCCCCTACCCTCAGAGCCTTGTATTTGCACTTCCCATGGCCCATCACCCAACAGTAGGCATAGGGTCAGTGCAGTCTAGTGTGTCCAGTTTTGACTGCCCAAGCAGTGTTCCTCCACCCTAGCGTGAGGCTGACCATGGAACTATATCTGGCACCTATAGTGTGGGACATACTCAGCTGACATACTCCAGCTGGTCACCCACACAGAACCACATTGGAATTCCAGATTAAACAAAGATCATGAGTAACCCCTGGCAGCTCTAGTTCAAAAGACACCCCCCCAGACCTTCCTACTCTGAAGACACTTTGTCTTCTTCCCACTTTTGTTTTTGAATGGAGCTACTGTGCTGACCCTCATCCAAATCCAGACAGTCCATCAGACCATTTACACAAATTCAGATGCCCGCTCCCTCCCCTCTGCTCCCTACTCCCTCCAGCCATGCTGATGTGGTGCCAACAAGTCCCTTTGCTTCTTCACTTTCTGCTCTACTTTTAGGGTGTGCAAAACACTGGTCCCAACCTTCTAGTCATATCAGTGGAGGAAAACCATGTGGTCCCTGCTAGAGCAGACTCCCACAGTAGCAGCATGACAGAGCAGGTTTTTCCTCATGTCCCTAGGTGAAAAGAACTCGCCAAGCAAGGACAATAGAGATTTTGGTGCTGAGAATTTGAGTGGGGAAAAAAATAACACCTAAAACCCTTAACCCAAATTTTTTCATTTCCCTTTGTTTAAATGCTTGTTCTTTTTCCTAGCAGGAACATGTAACATAATGTTCATGCCTTTTAACCCAAAAATTTTATGCTTCTTTATTTAAATGTTTTTTTCTCCCTAACAGGAACACCTAAAACAATGTTCATTCCTTCTAACCTAAAATTGCCCTAAAATTTCTTTTAGACTTCAAAAATCATATGCAATCTACATCCACTGGTCAAACCAACTATGTTAATAACCATTATTTATTCCTTAATTAACAACCAGTTTCCTTTTATAGATGAGCTGATACTGCCTAACTCAGATACATAATTAACATGGCGTTTTCTTCCTCAGCCATCCAAACAGATAAATTCTCAACTCTTCCCTCTGCTTTCCTTAATGCAACACAGGTAACTCCCCACTTAAAGGCCTCCTTCAAGGGCTAAATGCCTTTTCTCTAAGACCTTAACAACAGACCACCATTGTGCTCCCAAGAAAACTGGTATAGGCTGAACGTTTTCATTACCCACCCTGTACAGGCATTTCCCCTGCTGGGGTTCTGTTCACCTATTGTGATTACTCTATAGGTTTTTCTCTACAGTAGGGAGAAAGACAGACTGCCTGCTACCACAGGCCAGACTGAGACAACCTGCCATCTCCTTGGACCTGCCTGGGGCCATGAAACTGCTTTGTCCAGTTATCATCTGACTGAAGACTTTTGAGACAAGCAGAGGCTAACAGCCTTGGGACCTTCAAGAGACAGATAAACTCTCTTACCAAAGCCAAATGGTTTCCAAACTTGGAGAAATTTACATGACAGTAAAGAAAATGTTATGTCTATATAGATAAATCAAATGCTGTTTAAAACTAATGTTAACATCCTCAAAAACTCTGTACAAGCTAACTCTCAATTTCAATCCACTGAACAATTAATTGGTTCAATAACCCTTTTGTCATCCTGGCCTCCACCCCTCATTTATTACCCCTCTGGCTTATGTTGTGTTTTATTTTGATACTTTACCTCACCCCAAATTTTTGCTACAAATAACATAAGAAACACTCCAATGATACCTCTTCTTTATAAAAGAGGAAAGGAGGAGTTGTGGGCTTTGTGTGAAAACTTGGTAATGTTGAGTGGGTTAGAAGCCCTGGAATCTAAGAGACCAGTAGGAGCTTCACCTACTTCCAACCAGGCCCCTGTCATCTGACTATACTCCTGAGGAGTTGGTATGCATCCCTTTTCCATCATAAGCAATCAGTAAACTGTTTGGAACCAAGGACCATCTCTTTCATCAAGAACCATCATAGGGAGCAGGGAGGCGGCCTTCATTGTCTAAGTCTTCCCCAGAAGGCCCCTCTGTTCCCAGACAATTGCAACTAAGACAATCTCTGATGCGCTAAGCCAGAGTACCCCACCCCCATGTACCCCCCCCCCCTTGCATCCCCAAGAGCCCTTGAACTCAACTCTGTTCCCAACTGTCTGTAACTCAATGGGGTCTGCATGTCCAGGAATATGGGAAGCCCTGGCCCTGGGCCCCTTATTGAAGGTCCTTGAAACCCTGACCCTCTGTTCTCGACTCTACGTGGTTTTCAGTGGTGACTAGACACTCTGGAGACAGGGTACCCCAACTTTGACCTTCCACATCTTAGGCTGTGTTTTCTACCCGTGAACTGTATATGAATGCTTCCCATGAGCCTATCACCTGACACCAGGTGGGCACAGGGTAAATGCAGTCTTATCTGCCCTGTGAAGTTCTTATACCCAGCCATGAGGCAGAATACCAAACCAAAGTTTTTAGACTTCATTCCTTTGATGACTAATAATACAAATAATCCATACATTTTTATCTTCCAAGTAATGAACATATATGTGCACCCATCCCTTTGTGTGTGTGTGTGTGTGTGTGTGTGTGACTGTTTTGGAGATTTCCCTTTTTAGTGATGAAGATTGAATCCAGGTAGATATGTAGTGAACTATATATCTAGCCTTCATACTTCAGTGGAGGGTCTATCCAAATCCTTTAAATATTTTATTGAGCTTGTTTATTATTGTTTTGTTGGTATGTTGTTTGTGACCTGCTTCTAACCTTTCAAATAAGGTCTTTTCAATAAGAGACTTTGCAACTTTTGATGATATTAAATATATTAATGTTTTCATGCTTTGAAATTAATTGATGATATTAAATATATATGATTCATGCTTTGCTTCAAGATGTCTGAGTATCAAGGACATACATATATGCATTTTCCTTCTATGTGTTATTCTGGACACTTTCCAGCTATAGCTGACATACAAAGATCAGTACTCCATTTTTGATTTATTTTTGTATTTAAGAACTATGAAATCCATCATTCTGTATAGGAGCTCAATTTTTGGAGCAGAATTTGTTGAAAAGACTATTCTTTTCTCCACTGATTTATACATGTGTATAAACTAGTTGATCATATAAGTAGTGGTCTGTTTCTGACCTCTATACCTTGGTTTACTGAGTTCTACAGTTATTCTTACAATGCAGTGCTTTGCTTTGAGTGTGACTGAGAGGCCAAACCAACTCCATCTTGGGACCAGTCTCCATCTTAAAAGAAAAAAAAAATATCCTGAGAACTTGACCTGCCACTGAACCCAAGCTTCACCTAAGTATCAGGAAAGACCCCATGGCTTTTCCTTGGCCCATACCCCAGAGTTACTTCCTAGCTACTTCCTAGCAACAGTTAATCAAAGGTTAGTTTCATTGTCTCAGATGTACTTGCACACCATTTGTGATTGTTCATGGTCTTGCTTCAGAATACCCACCTGTCATCTTACCACAGTCATTCTATTAGATTTCTATTAGATACTTGCCAGGCTAGACACCCACCTCACATTCTCCCATTTCCTATAAAACCTTGTCCTGCTGAGGGTTCGAGCTTCTCCATCTTCCCATCCTGATGTGTCAGGGTTGGGTCGGAGGATATCCCAAGCCTAAGCTTGTAATAGATGTGGTTGCATTAGCAATGGCTCTTTGGTAGTCTTTTGTGATTCTTGAATGCTTCCTGGCACAAATGACTTCGATACAGGTAGTGTTTAGCTTATAACTTTGCTCTTCTTCAAAATTATTTTTGATGTAGTAGTTTGATAAAATGTTGAAATTAGCTTGTTGATTTCTTCAGAAAAGTTTGGTGGCATGTTGAACTTGATTAAGTGTAATTGAATTATTAGTCAGAGAAAAAAATGACATGTTGACTATGTCCATTTTCTAACTAATACAGTGCAACTCTCTACTCATAAAGTCTACATCTTTAAGTGCCACCCAGCAAAACTAACTCTTTGGATATAGCTATGAATATATCACAGTCCCTACCTCCAAGCCGTTTCACAGTTTTTTGTCTTCTTTATCAATGGCAGTCATGTAATTGGAGTAGTATTGCTTAAGTTTTTAGTTATTGTTATATGTAACATGAAAAATTGGTTTTCAGATATTGGGCCTTTCATTGCACCTGTCAATTGCTGGGTTCTATTCTTATCTCTGGTAGGATTATTGTAGATACCTAGGGATTTACTAAATAACGTCCATGCAGTCTCTGAAGAGGTGGTTTTAGTTACTTATTTCCAGTCTCTAAATCCTGTGTGTTCACATGCTAACACATTGACATTGACTCTGGCTTTATGTAATTAGAGTCAATCAACTTGTTTTTTTCGTTTTCTTTTCTTTATTCTGATTTTACAGAAAAAAAGTTATTAACTATTTTCCCAGTGTCTCTGTTAATAGTTATTTTACATACATTCTTATAGGATTGGGAGATTTGCTTGTATGTCTGGTTGAGAAATTTTGTTATGGATGAAGTTATAATTTTGTCAAATGTTCTTTTTTTCTATCAATACTGCTTATTATTGTGTTCTCCTTAGAACATTAATATAGTTATCTAAGTTGATTATTTTTTTAAAGATTATTGAAGTGAATTTATCTTAGCACATGCCTAGACTGTGATGTGTTATTCTTTGTTTATGTAGCTTGATTTTAGTAGTAGTAATTTTGAATAAATTTGAAGGATTTATTGCATCTTCATTTATGAAATATTTCATCTATAGTTTAGTTTTTATTAAAGTATGTATTTTATACTGTTAGTAATAAATATATGTTGACCTAATGTTGGCAGGTATGGTTTTATTGTTTACTTTATGAGAGAGTTATATAAATTATATTCTGTCCTTAATTTTTGATTTCATTCTCTGAAATTGAACTGACCTAAAGATTTCTTTGGGATTGGTTTCAAATTTATGGTCTATCTAGAGTCATTATAAGTATGTATTATCTATTCCATTCATTAGTCTTCTTCATCTGTCTGACTTTTCTTAATTGTATATTCTAAACATTCTGTCTAGTGGTACCTTCACTTCAGTCATATCTGGGTTCAGTTTTGTAGACTGCTGATTCCAGAATCATATGGTATTTTCTTCTAACTCTCTACCAATGATTATTCATATGGAATGAAAACATTGATTCGAAGAGACACAAGTTTTACATAAACTCAGTTTATATATAGCTTGCTTTGTTTGTTCTAATTTTATAAGGGATTGTCACCATAATACCCATCATCAGAAAGGGACTTCTGTGTCATCTACCTCACATCATTCTTGGGTACAGCTGGAATGTGGTATTAAATTGATACTGATTGTGTACATATGGTTCATGGGATTGAAACTAAGAATTTAGGGTAGTAGGTTGTCATATGAGCACACAGTTGCTGATTATATCGCAGTCCCACTTTCTAAGGTTGGTGAACCATTGCTGACGAAGGTGAAGAAAGATTGTAAACACCAGAGGATTCCCAGGAAGCAGTGCTTTGGGACATGTCAGGGATGTTGCATATATGCATTCACAGCAGGTGTCACTACATGTACAAGTTTTATACAAGATGATAACACCAAAAATTCAAGCATGGGCAGGACAGACCCATGAAGTCCCACCTTTAGATGATGAGTTTTTGGCAGTTGGTGGCTTCTGGGAGAAAGGGAGAGAGAGAGAGAGAGAGAGAGAGAGAGAGAGAGAGAGAGAGAGAGAGAGAGAGAGAGAGAGAGAGAGAGAGAGAGAGAGAGAAATTTAGTATACTTCAGTGCTGAAATCCTGGTTGATCCCATGCTTCAGTGGATAGCCCCAAACCCAAGTCCATCTTAGCACTCTAATAGACTCAGTAGTTCTACAAAATTGTTCATAAAGTTTGGAGGTAAAATAGTTTGGAGGTCAAGGTGTTCGGGTTGGAGTTCATCAGATCATTATGTACAATACAGAATTCTCAAAAAGTACATTATAATTTAGTTGTGTCTTTCTCATTTCTGTGGTCGGTATCTGTTTTTTTTTCTATGCTTGGTCAAAGGCAAAAATTTCCACTTCTTAATTCTTCTGAGACAAAACGTCATGTTTTCAAAGTCTGTCTAGTTGTCTGTTTTGGAACCTTGGCTGTCTGATTGAGTTTTCCTTATTAATTAGAAAGGTGGTGACACTCTATTGTATTTATATCATTAAAAAACTATTTTCATTTTAGGTGGTGTGTGTGTGTGTGTGTGTTTTATGTGCAGGTACCATAGAGATAAGACAAGGCTGATGGAACCTCTGAAACTAGAATTACAGGTAGTTGTGGGCTGCCATCAGTGGGTGCTAGGATCAGAATCAGAGTCTATGTTTAACAAGTACTTTTAACTACTTAGTTATCTCTCCGGTCCAGAGTCTCTTCTCAGTCTCCCTTCATACAGCCCGTTCCCCAATCCTCTTCCCTTTTCCTCTGAAAAGACGGAGCCCCATCTCGGGTAACAACCCATGCTGGTGCAGTAAGTTTCTGCATAACTAGGCATATCCTCTCCCACTGTGGCCAAACAAGACAGTCCAGTTAGAGGAACATGCAGTCAACAGAGTCAGGGACAGTCTTCCTGCTACAGTTGTTGAGTGACCTGCATGAAGATCAGACAACACATCTGCTACATATGCAGGAGGCCTAGGTCCAGTCCAGGTATGCTTTTCAGTTTGTGTTTCCAGAGACTGTGTGTACATCTTTAAAGGAAGAACTATGTTTTTTCTTCCATGTGTTCTAATTTTGAACTTATAATTAAAGAGGGATTCTAACAATCATTTGGAATATATTTTAGAAATATACTTAATTTAAGAAGTCCTCTAGAAAAATCCTAAAATGTAGATCTAAAATCTTATTTGAATTTTTTTTAGATGTATCCAAGTTCAAAGACTGTTAACTACTCGCCCTATGATCAGTGGTATAGAAGAACATTTCGGGCAACCTGTAGGCTCCCTGTTCATATTTCACACACCCAAAATATTGTTTCTCCTTCAGACTTTGCCCAGCCCATGTTGTTTGTCTGACGTTGCCTCTTCTTTGGACTCTCATTCCTCATATAGACCTTCTTGCATTGCCTCACATCTTAAATTCTATGTCAAATATGTCTGAACTCTGTGGTCCCTTCCCTCCTCCACTACCTCCTCACAGAGAGCCTCACTCCTTTCTTTCAATACATTCACCTTAGTCTGCAGCTCTGGGACACAATTGATCCGCTGTTTAATTAGCTCCTTCCTGTAGGTGTGCTGGTTCTGACCCTGTCTGGGTTGTTCACTGTGTGTAGTTGGCACACTTTAGCTGATACTTTATACATCGCTGAATGCACAACAGTTGCCTAAAATTTGTTGAATAAATAAAATTCTCATGAGGTGGAGAAGGCAGAAAGAATTTAATCTGGAGGAAAAGAAATCCAAGGCTGCTTTTCCAAGGTAAATTTTGGCACGGGGAGAAGTAAAAGGCCCTTCTGAGAGCTGGGATCCAAAGATAGAGTACAAGCAGGCTTTTCTAAGTATTTTCTTTAAATCCGCATGCCAGCCTCTGAGTGAGCAAGATACTAACATGAATATATGCTTTGAGTTTATTTTCCTGTGTGAAAATACTGAATCAAATGCCAACATTGATTTAAGATGAGGTTATAATATGTGGATATGTGCCATATACACTGATCTCAAAAGCATATATATATATATACAGAGAGAGAGAGAGAGAGAGAGAGAGAGAGAGAATAAAATAGAACACTATAATGGCCTTCTAAGAGTTCCATAGCCAGCATTTGTTGAAAACATATGACCACATAGTTTTTCATAATTATCATTCTACCTGAAGAAAGGGTAGCTTACTTGGTAAATAGTTTATAAAAACTTGATTGGTCCTTTAAGACAACTCAAATATAGATTTCACTTAATCCTGCCTAGTGAATAATAAACTCTCTTATAGGGAACTGGTTTTGTGTCTGAAGAATAAGAAGAAAGGTTTCCTGGAGAGGGGCTGGGGAAATGGCTCAGATCATGTCTACTGCCTGAGCACAAGGACTGGAGGGAGTCAGATTCCCAGCACCCAGGTCAAAATGCTGGCTATGTTCATGTGTATTTATTACCCTAGAACAGATTGGGGGAGTAGTGGAAAGTGACAGGGTGTGGTAAGGTGACAGGAGCTCACTGGTCAGCAAGTGTAGCCAATGGGTGGCCTCCACAACCAGTGAGAGGCTGTCTCAGATATGCAAGGGGAAGACTGAAGCAGAACACTGATTGTTGATCTCTGTTCTCCGCATGCTATGAACACACATGGGATTTCATAGGGCAAAAAAGAAAACACAAGTCATGAGAATAGAAATAGACTTTGTTAACTGAAAATTGGTATTTCTTTTTTATCAATATGGGTATCTATATAGTAAATTTATGTGTAGTTTAACAAATGGTTCTTAGTTAATTGTTTTTCTTTTTATTTATTTAGGTTTTTAAAATTGCCCTTCCTTCCTTCCTTCCTTCCTTCCTTCCTTCCTTCCTTCCTTCCTTCCCTTCCTTCCTTTCTTTCTTTCTTTCTTTCTTTCTTTCTTTCTTTCTTTCTTTCTTTCTTTCTTTCTTTCTTTCTTTCTTTCCTTTCTTTCTTCCTTCCTTTCCTTCCTTCCTTCCTTCCTTCCTTTCTTTCTTTCTTTTTCTTTCTTTCTTTCTTTCTTTCTTTCTTTCTTTCTTTCTTTCTTTCTTTCTTTCTTTCTTTCTTTCTTTCTTCCTTTCTTCCTTTCTTCCTTCCTTCCTTCCTTCCTTTCTTTCTTTTCTTTCTTTCTTTCTTTCTTTCTTTCTTTCTTTCTTTCTTTCTTTCTTTCTTTCTTCCTTTCTTCTTTCTTCCTTTCTTCCTTTCTTCCTTCCTTCCTTCCTTCCTTCCTTCCTTCCTTCCTTCCTTCCTTCCTTCCTTCCTTCCTTCCTTCCTTTCTTTCTTTCTTTCTTTCTTTCTTTCTTTCTTTCTTTCTTTCTTTCTTTTCTTTCTTTCTTCTTTCCTTTCTTTCTTCCTTCCTTCCTTTCTTCCTTTCTTCCTTGCTTCCTTTCTTTCTTCCTTCCTTTCTTCCTTCCTTCCTTCCTTCCTTCCTTCCTTCCTTCCTTCCTTCCTTCCTTCCTTCCTTTCTTTCTTTCTTTCTTTCTTTCTTTCTTTCTTTCTTTCTTTCTTTTCTTTCTTTCTTTCTTTCTTTCTTTCTTTCTTTCTTTCATTCTTCTTACAGGCCAGTTGTTATCCCCCTCCTGGTCTGCCTTCTGACTGTGTCTCCCTCCCATCCTCCAAGAGGATGCTTCCCCACCCATTTCCACTTCACCAGACCTTCCCACTCCCTGGGGCCACAAGTCTCTCAAGGATTAGGTGCCTCTTCTCTCACTGAGGCTAGACCAGGCAGTCATCTGCTGTATATGTGTCCATGGCCTCATATCAGCTGGTCTATATCAACCTGGTTGGTGGCTCAGTGTCTGAGAGATCTTGGGGTCCAGGTTTGTTGAGACTGCTGGTTTTCCTATGTGGTCACCCTCCTCCTCAGCTTCTTCCAGATTTTCCCTAATTCAACCCCAGGGCACACTATAGCATCAGTAATAGCGTCAGGTCTTGGAGCTTCCCCTTGAGCTGGATCAATTTAGGCCTGTCCCTGGACCTCCTTTCCCTCAGACTCTTCTCCATTTTTGTGCCTGTAGTTCTTTTAGACAGGAAACAATTCTGGGTCTGAATTTTTGACTGTGTGATGGCAACCCCATCCCTCCACTTGATGTCTTAAACTTTCTACTGGAGGTGGACTCGACAAGTTCCCTCTCCCCAATGTAGGGCATTTCGTTTAAGGTTCCATCAAGTGAGCCCTAAGAGTCTCTCACCTCCAAGGTCTCTGGTACATTCTAGAGGGTCCCCATACCTCCAGAGATTGCCTGTCTCCATTCTTTCTGCTGGCCCTCAGGGTTTCAGTTGGGTTCCCTCCACCCCACCCCCACCCCCAATCATGATGAGTGATGATGCTCTCCTTCTCTCCCTCTCTGTCTGTTCTCTCACCCAGAACCCTCCCTCCCTCTGCCCTCCATGATTGCTTTCTTCCACCCTCCCAAGTGGGATTGAGGCGTCATCACTTGGGCCCTTCAGGTTGTTAACCTTCATGAGTTCTGTGGATTGTATCCTGGGTATTCTGTACATTTTGGCTAATATACACATATTATTGATTACATACCATGCATGCATGTCCTTTTTGGGTCTGTGTTACCTCCCTCAGAATGATGTTTTCTAGTTCCATCCATTTACATGCAAAACTCATCTCCTCCTTCTTAATAGTTAAGTACTCTTCTGTTCTGTAAATGAACCACATTTTCTGTATTTCTTCTTCCATTGTGTGACATCTGGGTTGTTTCCAGCTTCTGGCTATCATAAATAGGGCTGCTATGAATATAGTGGAGCATGTGTCCTTGTGGCATGGTGGGACACCGCTTGGGTATATGCCCAAGAGTGGTATAGCTGGGTTTTCAGGTAGATATATTTCCAATTTTCTGAGGAAATTCCAGATTGATTTCCAGAGTGGTTGTACCAGTTTGCAATCCCATCAGCAATGGAAGAGTGTTCTTCTTTCTCCACAGCCTCACCAACAGTGCTGTCACCTGAGGTTTTGATCTTAGCCATTCTGATTGGTGTAAGGTGGACTCTCAGGGTCATTTTGATTTGCATTTCCCTGATCACTAAGGACTTTGAACATTTAAGTGTTTCTCAGCCATTTGAAATTCCTGTTGTGGGTTCTCTGTTTAGTTCTAAACCCTATTTTTGATTGGGTTGTTTGGTTTTTTTGGTGGTTGGCTTCTTGAGCTTTTTAGCCCTCTATCTGATGTGGGGTTAGTGAAGACTTTTTTCCAATCTATAGGTTGCCAATTTGTCCTATAGTCTATGTCCTTTGCCTTACAGAAGTTATCCAGTTTCATGAGGTCCTATTTATTAATTCTTAATCATAGAGCCTGAGCCATTGGAGTTCTGTTCATAAAATTTCCCCTAGTGCCAGTGAGTTCGAGGCTCTTTCCCACTTTTTCTTCTATTAGATCCAGTGTTACCTGGTTTTATGTTGAGGTCCTTAATCCACTTGGACTTGAGCTTCATGCAAGATGACACATATGGATTTATTTTCATTTTTCTACATACAGATGGCCAGTTAGACCAGCACCATTTATTGAAGATGCTTTTTCTTTTCATTATATATTTTTGGCTTCTTAGTTAAAGATCAAGTATCTGTAAGTGTGTGCTTTTATTTTTGGGTCTTCAATTCTATACCATCCATCAACCTGTCTGTCTCTGTACCAATACAATGTAGTTTTTGTCACTATTGCTTTGTAGTATAGCTTAAGGTCAGGGATGGTAATTCCCCCAGAAGTTATATTATTATTATTTTATATATTATTTTCTCTATTCTGGGATTTTTGCTTTTCCAGATGAATTTGAGAATTGTTCTTTCCATGTCTTTGAAGAATTGTGCTGAAATTTTGATGGGGGGGATTGTGGCGAATCATAGATTGCTTTTGGTAGGATATCCATTTTTACTATGTTATTTGTACCAATCCATGAGCATAGGAGATCTCTCCCTTTCATGAGGTCTGCTTTCATTTCTTTTTTGAGAGACTTGAAGTTTTTGATCTTTCACTTCTTTGATTAGAGTTACCCCAAGATATTTTATATTTATTTGTGACTATTGTGAAGTTGTTTCCCAATTTCTTTCTCAGCCCATTTATCATTTGTATAAAGGAAGGCTACTGATTTATTTGAGTTAATATTATATCCAGCCACATTGCTGAAGTTGTTTATCAACTTTAGAAGTTCTCCACTAGAAATTTTGGTGGTTGCTTATTTATACTATCATATCATCAAATAGTGATACCTTGACTTCTTTGCCAATTTGTATCCCCTTGGTCTCCTTTTGTTGTCTTACTGCTCTAGCTGGAACTTCAAGTACTATATTGAATAGATGTGGTTTTTCTTTTCTTATGCCTGATTTTAGTAGGATTTCTTCAAGCATCTCTCCATTTAATTTGATATTGGCTGTTGGTTTGCTGCATATTGCTTTTATTATGTTTAGGTATGGACCTCGAACTCCTGATCTCTCCAATACTTTTAACATGAAGAGGTATTCTAATTTGTCAATTTATCAGCGATGCTAATGTGATGATCATGTGATTTTTGTTTTGTTTATATAGTGTATTACATTAATGAATTTTAGTATATTGAACCAACCTTGCATTCCTGCTTGACTGTGGTGAATGATGGTTTTGATGTGTTCTTGGATTTGGTTTTTAAGAATTTTTTGAATAGTGTTGCATCAATATTCATAAGCATAATTGTTCTGAAGTTATCTTTCTTTTTGTTGAGTCCTTGTGTGGTTTAGATATCAGAGTAATTGTGGTTTCATAGAATTAATTAGGTAGTGCTCCTTCTGTTTATATTTTATTGAATAATTTAAGGGGTATTGATATTACATCTTACTTGAAGTTCTGGTAGAATTCTGTACTAAAGCCATCTGGTCCTGGTCTTTCTTTGGTTGGGAGGTTTTTTAACAACTTCTTCTGTTTCCTTAGGGGATCAGGGTCTCTTTAAATAGTTTATCTGCTCTTGATTTAACTTTGGTATGTGGGATCTGTCTAGAAAATCATTCATTTCATCTAGATTGTCCAGTTTTGTTGACTATAGGTGTCTGTAGTAGGATCTGGTGATTTTTTGAATTTCCTTCATATCTGTTGTTTTCTCTCCCTTTTCATTTCTGATTTTGTTAATTTGAAATCTCTCAGCCCTTTAGACAGTTTGGCTATGGGTTTATCTAGCTTGTTGATTTTATCAAAGAACCAGCTCCTAATTCTCTTGATTCTTTGTATCATTTATTTTGTTTCCAGCTGGTTGATTTCTGCCCTGAGTTTGACTTTTTCCTGCTTTCTACTCCTGTTGTGTGTGTTTGCTTCCTTTTGTTCTAGGGCTTTAAGGTGTGCTCTTAAGTTGCTAGAGTAGGATCTCTCTAATTCCTTTTACCAAGACACATAGTGCCATGAATTTTTCTCTTAGCATTGCTTTCATTGTGTCCCATATGTTTGGGTATGGGTGTGACATAATTTTCATTGATTTCCAGGAAGTCTTTAATTTCTTTCTTTTTTCCTCCATGGCCAAATTATCATCGAGTAGAGAGTTGGTCAGTTTCCATGGGTATATGGGTTTTCTGTTGTTTTTGTTGTTATTGAAGAACAGCCTTAGTCTGTGGTAGTCTGATAGGATACATGGGATTATTTCAATCTTCTTGCGTCTGTTGGGACTTGTTTTGTGACCAATTATATGGTCAGTTTTGGAGAAGGTACCATGACGTGCTGAGAAGAAGATATATTCTTTTGTTTTAGGGTGAAATGTTCTGTAGATATTTGTTAAATCCATTTGGTTCATAACCTCTATTAGTTTCACTGTGTCTGTTTAGTGTCTGTTTCAATGTCCATTGGTGAAAGTCTCCCTCTATTATTGTGTGGATTCAATGCCTGTTTTGAGCTTTAGTAAAGTTTATTTTATGAATGTGGGTACCTTTGAATTTGGGCATAGATGTTCAGAATTAAGAGTTTATCTTGGTAGATTTTTCCTTTGATGAGTATGAAGTGTTCTTCCTTATCTTTTTTTGATAACTTTAAGTTGAAAGTGGATTTTTTTGATATTAGAATGGCTACTCCAGCTTGTTTCTTGGGACCCTATGTTTCGGAAAAACTTTGTCCATCCTTTTACTCTGAGATAGTATCTGTCTTTGTTACTGACGTGTGTTTCTTATATGCAGAAAAATGCTGGTTCTTGCTTGTGTATTCAGTCTGTTAGGTTATGTATTTTTATAGGTAAGTTGAGTTCATTAGTATTGGAGATATTAAAGACAGATGACTGTTGGTTCCTGTTATATTTGTTTATGTAAGTGGTTTTATGTACTTGTGGTTCTCTCCTTTTAGATTTGTTGTGAGATGTTCAATATCTTGTCTTTTCTTTTGTGTAGGTGCCTTCCTTGTGTTGGAGTTTTCCTTCTAGGATCCTCTGTAGGGCTGGATTGGTGGATAGATACTGTTTGAATTTGGTTTTGTCCTGAAATAATTTGGTTTCTCCATCTATGCTGATTGAGAGTTTTGCTGGCTATAGTAGCTTGGGCTGGCATTTGTGTTTTCTTAGAGTCTATATGACCTCTGACAGGCTCTTCTGACTTTCACATTCTCTGTTGAGAAATTTGATGTAATTCTGATAGGTCTACCTTTTTGGGTTACTTGACCCTTTTCCCTTGCAGCTTTTAATTCTCTTTCTTGTTCTGTGTGTTTAGTGTTTTGATTATTGTGTGATGAGAATATTTTCTTTTCTGGTCCAATGGTGTTCTATAGGCTTCTTCTACATTTATGGCCATCTCTTGTTTAGGTTGATGAAAGTTTCCATGATTTTGTTGAAGATATTTTCAGGTCCTTTGCACTGGGAATCTTTGCTTTCCTCTATTCCTATTTTTCATAGATTTGGTCTTTTCATTGTGTCCTGGATTTCCTGGATGTTTTAGGTTAGGAGGCTTTTATGTTTTGGATTTTCTTTGACAGTTGTTTCAATATCTTCTAAGGTATCTTCTACACCTGAGATTTTTCTCTTCTATCTATTGTATTCTGTTGGAGATGCTTACATCTGTAATTCCTGACCTCTTTCCTAGGTTTCCCATTAAAACTCTAGGTTTCAAGGGTTGCTTCCATTTGTGCTTTGTTTATTGTTTATACTTTTAGCTTTCAGTCTTGGACTGCTTTTTTCCAATTCCTTTACCTATTTTATTGTATTTTCCTTTATTTCTTTAAGAGATTCATTTGTTTCCTCTTTAGGAGCTTCAACATGTTTACCTATGTTTTCCTGTATTCTTTTTCAGTGAGTTATTTATATCCTCCTTAAAGGACTCTATTATCTTCATGAGATAGAGTTTTAGGTCAGCTTCCAGATTTTCAGCTGTTTTGGTATATCCAGGGCTACTGTGGTGGGAAACTGTATTTTGATCATGCTAAAGTATATTTGCTTTTGTTGCTTATAGTTTTGTGCTTGCTTCTCATCATCTGATTATCCGTGGTGTTAGCTGGTCTGGGTGTCTCTGTCTGAAGCCTGGGTCCTATGTACCTGACTTGCTGCAGTTCTTGAAGTCTGTGGCCTTGTTTATAGGCAGACCTGCTATGAGGCATTCAGACTGTGAGGTCTTTAGAGGGGCACCGGAGTTTCTGATCTGTTGCCCTGGCTGCAGCAGATCTCCTGGGAGGCCTTAAGACTGTTGGGTCAGTTGCACTGTGTGCAGTGGAACTCCTGGGAGGCCTTCACACTGTGGTGTCTTCAGAGGAGCAGATAAGCTGGTATTCTGCCTAGGAAAAAGGCACAGTTTGGATGTTGGCATTTCTTTTTAATATGGACATTACTAACAAGACTAACACTAATACAAAAAATATGAAAATCTTTCAAAATGCATAGAAATGACAAATATATGTGAATACACACACACATACACACCATGAAATAAACTTCTAAATAAATAAATGTACAGAAAGTCCACAATGAAATGGACTAAGCAGGGTAGTAGATTGAATTATATATTACATGGAAAGGGATGTAATTGGGGTGATTTATAAATGAACCAAGGAGATAGACTTTATGTTGTACTGTACATGTTTATGTATTGATGAGAAGCCAAACCTGGATGTGCATGTTAGAGCTGGTAGATATTATAAAACAACGCTGAGTAAATGAAATAGTAATAATGTTAATAGTAAGAACACTTTATGAAGTATTTACTACATGTCATTTATTACTTTGGGCTATCATAAACCCAGAAACAGATGAGATATGTATGGTCTTCTAGTGAGTGGAATGGTGGAGTTTGAACATGTCAGAATCCATTTTCTGAAACAGTGTATATGCAAGAACTACAATATGGATTCAAGCCATTAGAAAGTCTTTATTAACCAGCCAGGGCTACACTGGTTGTTCTAGACCCGTGCAGTCCCAGAGCGCCTTTCTGAGGTTGAGCTTTTAAGCATACACACACACTCAGAGAGAGAGAGGGGGGGGGGGAGAGGGGGAGAGGGAGAGGGAGAGAGAGCTTTAGGGATATTTAGAGACTTTATCAGAATTATGGACTTTGATGGATTAGCTCTTTGTTCTTGCTTTGGCAGGTGCTGCTGCTTATATGCTGATATTCAAGGCCTGAACTATATTTCAATCACAGTCAGTTATACTATCTCTGAAGTTCTGGGGCAGGGAGGGGTATGGGGGGTGGAGGGGGTGGGGGCTGTGTCCTCAGGATTTCAACATGTAGGAGGAGTAGGCTAGATTAATTCCTAGAATAAATGAGAATAATTTGACCTCAGAAAACATGATACTTAATTTTTTTTAATTCGATATATTTTTAAATTACATTTCAAATGATTTCCCCTTTTCTGGCCCCCCACTCCCCGAAAGTCACATAATCCCCCTTCCCTCCCCCTGTTCTCCCACCCACCTCTTCCCACTTCCCTGTTCTGGTTTTGCCTTATACTGCTACACTGAATCTTTCCAGAACCAGGGGCCACTCTTCTGTTCTTCTTGTACCTCATTTGATGTGTGGATTATGTTTTGGGTATTCCAGTTTTCTAGGCTAATATCCACTTATTAGTGAGTGCATACCATGATTGATCTTTTGAGTCTGGGTTACCTCACTTAGTATGATGTTCTCCAGCTCCATCCATTTGCCTAAGAATTTCATGAATTCATTGTTTCTAATGGCTGAATAGTACTCCATTGTGTATATATACCACATTTTTTGCATCCATTCTTCTGTTGAGGGATTCCTGGGTTCTTTCCAGCTTATGGCTATTATAAATAGGGCTGCTATGAACATAGTGGAGCATATATCCTTATTACATGCTGGGGAATCCTCTGGGTATATGAGCAGGAGTGGTATAGCAGGATCTTTTGGAAGTGATGTGCCCAGTTTTCTGAGGAAGCGCCAGACTGATTTCCAGAGTGGTTGTACCAATTTGCAACCCCACCAGCAGTGAAGGAGTGTTCCTCTTTCTCCACATCCTCGCCAACACCTGCTGTTTCCTGAGTTTTTAATCTTAGCCATTCTGACTGGTGTAAGGTGAAATCTCAGGGTTGTTTTGATTTGCATTTCCCTAATGACTAATGAAGTTGAGCATTTTTTAAGATGTTTCTCTGCCACCCGAAGTTCTTCAGGTGAGAATTCTTTGTTTAACTCTGTACCCCATTTTTTAATAGGGTTATTTGGTTTTCTGGGGTCTAACTTCTTAAGTTCTTTGTATATATTGGATATTACCCCTCTATCTGATGTAGGGTTGGTGAAGATCTTTTCCCAATTTGTTGGTTGCTGATTTGTCCTTTTGATGGTGTCCTGGTAGCCAGCATCAAACTAAATGGAGAGAAACTTGAAGTAATCCCACTAAAATCAGGGACTAGACAGGGCTGCCCCCTTTCTCCTTATCTTTTCAATATTGTACTTGAGGTACTAGCTCGGGCAATTAAGACAACATAAGGAGGTCAAATGGATACAAATTGGAAAGGAAGAAGTCAAACTATCATTATTTGCAGATGATATGATAGTCCACCTAAGTGAGCCAAAAAACTCCACTAGAGAGCTCCTACAGCTGAGAAACAACTTCAGTAAAGTGGCAGGTTATAAAATCAACATAAGCAAATCAGTAGCCTTCCTATACTCAAAGGATAAGCAGGCTGAGAAAGAAATTAGGGAAATGACACCCTTCACAATAGCCACAAACAGTATAAAGTCCTAGGGGTGACTCTTACCAAACATGTGAAAGATCTGTATGACAAGAACTTCAGGTCTCTGAAGAAGGAAATGGAAGAAGACCTCAAAAAATGGAAAAACCTCCCATACTCATGGAATCGGCAGGATTAATATAGTTAAAATGGCCATTTTGCCAAAAGCAATATAGAGATTCAACGTAATACCCATCAAAATCCCAACTCAATTCTTCATAGAGTTAAAAATAGAAATTCTTACATTCATCTGGAATAACAAAAAACCCAGGATAGCTAAAACTATTCTCAACAACAAAAGAAATGCTGGGGTAATCAGTATCTCTGACCTCAAGCAATACTACAGAGCAATAGTGTTAAAATCCTGGTATGCACTCACTAATAAGTGGATATTAACCTAGAAAACTGGAATACCCAAAACATAATCCACACATCAAATAAGGTACAAAAAGAACGGAGGAGTGGCCCCTTCTTCTGGAAAGACTCAGTGAAGCAGTATAGGGCAAAACCAGAATGGGGAAGTGGGACGGGGTGGGTGGGAGGACAGCGGGAGAGAAGGGGGCTTATGGGACTTTTGGGGAGTGGGGGGGCTAGAAAAGGGTAAACCATTGGAAATTTAAATAAAAAATATATCGAATAAAAAAAAAAGAAATGGCCAAAACAAAAACAACAACAAAAAAAAAAAAAAAAACAAAAAAACTGCATGGTATTGGTACAGTGACAGGCAGGAGGATCAATGGAACAGGATTGAAGATCCAGAAATGAACCCACACACCTATGGCCACTTGATCCTCGACAAAGGGGCTGAAAACATCCAATGGAGAAAAGATAGCCTTTTCAACAAATGGTGCTGGTTCAACTGGAGGTCAGCGTGCAGAAGAATGCGAATTGATCCATCCTTGTCTCCTTGTACTAAGCTCAAATCCAAATGGGTCAAGGACCTCCACATAAAGCCAGACACTCTGGAGCTAATAGAAAAGAAAATGGGGAAGACCCTTGAGTACATCGGTATAGGGAGAAAGTTTCTGAACAGAACACCAATAGCTTATGCTCTAAGATCAAGGATTGACAAATGGGACCTCATAAAATTACAAAGTTTCTGTAAAACATGGTACTTATTAAGGTTTCAAGTGTTGATATTAGGGAAGAAGACAGTGTCATAAAGCTGATGCTGTCTGAGGGGCTGACATGGGGGAGCAAAGTGAGATGCATTGTGAAAATTAAGAAGCCGAGAGAAGTCAGCCAGATGACAGTCAAATAAAATCCTTTGGCCGCTTTGGCGAGAAGACACTGGGTTTTTTGTTAACTTTGTCTTGTTTGATGCGTGACACCTGTCCCTCGTGTGGTAGGTAAATGGTGTTCTTCCCTTACTTCTTCTGTGCCCAATGTCAACCCGTTTTGTGTGGACGTTCCCTATTCCATAATGGTAAGTACAATTCAAATAAAGAATCACTCTGTGTCTGCATTTCACAAAAAGGAGGTTTTATCTGAGGCAAAGAGGGAAAAGTCCATTGAGGAGAGAATGGATTCAAAACAAGACATGCAGCACAAAATAAAGCCAATGGTTGCCTGTCTTTGCTTCCAGGCGAACAGTAGCCAGTGGCGGTGGAGCACAGGGATGACTGATCTCTCTGGTCTTCAGAACTGAGTCTTAGCAATGTATTAAATGGAGTGTAAGGAGCTGCATTGAATATTAGCATCCTCAACTTACTAGTCACCCAAACCAGCAGTAAAACTTCTTTATTCCATTTCAAAGTTATTTTTTTGGGCAATATTATAAAACATCCTTGCACAACATGGTAAAGAAACTCTACTTTTGCCCGCTCCCCCTCCCACGCACTTGCACACATACACACTCACACACACACACACACACACACACACACACACACACGTATGCATAAACCTGCACCACACATACAAAACCCCTATCATAGTTCAGGTGCTAGGGGGTGACATACAGGAGGGCCTGAGCAGGCTGCTGATGTACAAGTCTGCAGTGGAAATGAGAAGAGGCCCCTGTCCTGTCAGGCCCTTTCATTCTTCCTGGTTAATTCTGTGTCAGCATATAGTCCAGTTCTTCTGATTTTGAGCCTTGTTCAGTTTTCAGTTCCTCTACTTCTCCATGTCTCTTCTTTCTTTCTTTCTTTCTTTCTTTCTTTCTTTCTTTCTTTCTTTCTTTCTTTCTTTCTTTCTTTCTTTCTTTCTTTCTTTCTTTCTTTCTTTCCTTCCTTCCTTCCTTCCTTCCTTCCTTCCTTCCTTCCTTCCTTCCTTCCTTCCTTCCTCTTTCTTTCTTTCTTTCTTTCTTTCTTTCTTTCTTTCTTTCTTTCTTTCTTTCTTTCTTTCTTTCTTTCTTTCTTTCACAGCTTAGCTTTTTCCATCAGCGCTGTCACTGGATCCCCACGCTTGCACCACACATTTCCAAATCTAACACAAATTCAACTCTACCATCTTGGAATTTCTTCAGCACTTGCTTTGCTTTGGATGAATGTCCCCAAAAGGCCATGAGCTAAAGGCATAGACACATTCCTGCAGTATTGCAAAGTAGTAGTACCTTTAAAGATGCATCCCAGGGAGATGATGGGGTTAGGTCATTGGGTACATTTGAATGACATATTTGGATTTGCTTATCCTTCCTGTCTTTCTTTGTGTTTTGATGTCATGAGGTGAGTATCTCATCCTCTTACTGATATTGTGCCTCCCCTCAGGCCCCAAAGCAACAGGCAATGGACTTCAAAAATTGTGAGCTAAAGCAAACCTTTCTTCTTCTTAGGTTGATTATGCCAGGTATTTTGCTATAGTGATGGAAAGTTGATTACAATAGCACAGTATTTTAATTTTTCTTTGATCTATCTGTTCTGTCTTCTACTATTATAATTTGTACATGTATGTTCTTAACAGTTATCTACCTATCTATCATCTACTATCTATCTATCTACCTACCTATTTTACATTTACAACAGTGTTTTTCTCTGGCATGGAACTTACTATGTAACCCACACTTTATTATTGATATTTTTCTTTTGTTTTACTCATCTCTGCTTCCCCTGTTAATATTTATACATGCTATGCTTTAATTAAGTAAATACTGAATTGAATTAGAATGTTTCGAACCTAATGAGTGCATTTTTTTCTTTTTGTAAAGCAAGCTAACTCTAATGGTCCTTTTCATGAGGGATTAGGGGCAAACAGTTCATAGAACTGGAAAATATGTTTACAGATGGATCATGGTATCCGGGGTACAAGGCATTGAAAGTCCACAAGGACAGAGATTGGGTTGGGAGGGGAACTGGTGATTCACAGTGAGAGACTGGAGGCAAAATGACAGATTGTTATGAATAATGATTAGGATAATGATCACAAAGGCAATAAGGATGCTGGCGTGTGTTTATACAGTGCTTTGCAGTTTATGTAGATGATTCCAGAGATGCGGATGTAGATTTGACTCCTGATAATTACAGAGCCCTTGTCTCTCTCTCCTTCTCTCTCTCTCTCTCTCTCTCTCTCTCTCTCTCTCTCTCTCTCTCTCTCTCTCTCTCTCTCTGTGTGTGTGTGTGTGTGTTTTTCTGGGCAAGCTTTGTTGCCATCAAAGTGTGTGTGCAGCATCACACATGATGGCAATTTAGGATTCAGGCTAATTAGTCGATTTCAGAGCTGCCTCGATTTCAGGGCTGCCTTACTGTCCTTCTCACCAGGGGAAAGTGAGAACACCATCCCATGAATGGCCTAAAAAAATCCCTTATGACACATGTCTTGTAATTAATTTCAAATGCCAGGCTTTATTTTGAGCAATATTTGTTTAACTCGCATGGACTTTGTAGGAGCTGTTAACCGTCAAAGAGATACAGCTGGAGCTTCCCCCACCTGGAAGATGCGTTTCTGGCTTGTTTTATGTTAAATTAAAGGTTGAAATGAGTGCATTTGCTTCCTGGGTTCAAAGGGCTCAGGATGTCCTTCACAGGTTGCCCTAGCTCACCAAGCGCTAGTAAAGTAGAGATTCAAACAAACCTCAATGCAAAAACGTAAGGGGTCAAAACTCTTGTTATTGTAGCCTTGTGTATCTTGAGGTCTGAGAATAAGTTCCCTTTCATCCTTTTTAACGATTTAATTGTAAAATAGATAACTTTCTTTACCTTCTCTTGCTTAAGGGTTTTCTACCCCCATCTAAGAAATTCCACATGCACACATACGTTAGTGAACTAATTCTCTCTGAACCATCTTTCTATTGCTGTAACAAAATACCTAAGATAATCAAGTTAAAGAGAAGAAAGTGTTATTTTGGCTGAGTGTCTCAGAGGCTTTGGTGATGATAAGAACACTTACCCCTGTTGCTTTATGTCTATGATGGCACAGGATATCCTGGCAGATGAGGCCTCTTTAGGTAGCCAGGAAGCAAAGTTTCAACCACTCCTTCACAGGTGCACTCCTACTGGCCTAATTATCTTATTTCTTTTCTACCACTACTTCTCCCTTAAAGTCTCCTTTTTCCCTCTAACAGCATCATCTGGCGATCAAGTCTTTTATAAAACCCTGACCCACATCCTAAGCTCTTTTCTTCATATGCATTTGCGGGAAGGGCTTGAACTTTTTCTAGTTGTTGGACTTTGAAGAATGATAATTTTGTTCAGATACAGATGGGTGCCATCATATTGGTCCCCTCACCCCAACGCTTGATTTATGGTTGCCGGTTGTCTTAGTCAGGGTTTCTATTCCTGCACTAACGTCATGACCAAGAAGCTAGTCGGGGAGGAAAGGGTTTATTGAACTTACACTTCCACATTGCAGTTCATCACTAAAGGAAGTCAGGACTGGAACTCAAGCAGGTGAGGAAGCAGGAGCTGATGCAGAGGCCATGGAGGGATATTTCTTTCTTTTTTTAATATTTTTATTTACTATATTCTTTGTTTACATTCCAAATGATTTCCCCTTTCCCGGATCCCTCCTCCCCATATGTCCCATAAACCTTCTTCTCTGGAGGGATATTTCTTACTGGCTTGTTTTCCCTGGCCTGCTCAGCCTGCTCTCTTATAGAACCCAAGAGCACCAGCCCAAAGATGGTACCATTCACAAGGGGCCCTCCCCCCTTGATCACTAATTGAGAAAATGCCCCACAGCTGGATCTCATGGAGGCACTTCCCCAACTGAAACTCCTTTCTCTGTGATAACTCCAGCCTGTGTCAAGTTGACACTCAAAACCAGCCAGTTCACGGGTGATAAGGATGTAAAAGAAATGGTACAAAGATCATTGGTCTAGATCCAATCTGTTCCTGGGAGAGAAGAAACCTTTGTGTTGGTTGGTGATTTTATTCCCCAAACAGACAAAAAGCTAGGGTCATTTAGGAAGCGAGAACTTTAGTTGAGAAAAACAGGGCCTGTCTCCCAAGACTGGCGAAGCTTATAGAGTGTACTTCCTTGATTAATGATTGTTGTGGGTAGTCCCATTCCATGGGGGTTGGTGCCACCCATGGTCAGGTTGCCCTGAGTTGTATAAGAGATCCAGCTGAGCAAGGCATGGGGAGCAAGCCAGTAAACAGCACCCCTCCTTGGTTTTTGCTATCGTTCTTGCCTCTAGGTTCTTGCCCTGCCTAAGCTCCTGCCCTGACTGTAAATTGTGAGAAAAAAGAAACCCTTTCTTCCCCAAGTTGCTTAGAGCCTCCCAGACCAGCATCCAGGTGAGAGTGAAAGATGAAAATTACACTGTGGCCCGAGAAGCCATGTCACTGTCATAGCAAGAGAAGCAGCAACACTCCTCTGTACAGATGGCTCTTTCTGGAGATTGGAACCAGTGCCAGTTCAAGGGTTTTTGATTTCTAAAAGAGATACTTTTCAAGTGAGAACTTGGTGTGTGTGTGGGGGGGGGAGGGGCGTGACTAAAAAGGTTTTTATGATAGACTCAGCAGGGCAAGGCAACCATGGATTTATTTGTGCAGGACCACCTCAGTTTCTACACCCTGTTGTCCATGGGAGCGGTTAATGAATTTTGAGGGAGGCATGCCACTGAATACAAGGAGATCTCAGCAGCAAAACTGGACAAATAATTTCATTTGGATTGAAGGGAGGATGGAATGATTGTAGTTGGGGAGAGGAAATGAGCTTTGTTAGTCTACAGTGGAATTAGCAGGAGCCTGATAATCTGAGATTATCCCTGCAGGTAATATTTCAGAGTATTTGTGTGGGAAATAACCAGTCTGTGCTTCTTTTAATGGGATAACATGAAAAGACTTGCTAAAAAAGGTGTCTTGGGTACAAAATATTATGTTACTAGAAAGAGAGGATACTATATTGTTTACCTAAAAAAAATATGAGACTTTCAGTAATAGGTTACACAGAGTAGAGAAGAATAATTTTTCCTCTAGGTTTGACCTGGTTGCTATTCATAAAATCAGAGAGGAAACAAAGATTCAGACTTATTGGATGATACGCATGATGTCCAAGGAAAATAAAAAGGAAGTCCCAGGGTTTTTGCTATGGATGATAATTATGGAAGGCTTAAAGTCTCTGGCCTTACAGCTTCTGAGTGCAGTTTTTTTTTTGTTTTTTTGATCAATACAGTGTGTGAGTCCAATCTCTTGCACCAACTTATGGCAATCTTGTTGTTTCTGATAACTGTGACCCAGGGGTTAGCACAAATTGAGTTTTATACTTGGAAAAATAAATAATGGAAAATATTGAGCAAAAGAATGGAGATAATACATACCAGGGACGGCCGGATTACATCCTGCTGTAGAAAGGGAACCAGAATCAACAAACATCCAAAAATAAAACACAACAAACTCTATTACTGAGATGCAACTGGGCTTGGTGCTGCCTTTTTCCAGTGATAGCTGCATTGCAGAGTGGTAGGCCCTGCTAATCAGAAAAGGCCACAAATCAGTCTCAGGCAATGCTACCCTTGTTCCTATAAACAGTCTTATTAATGATGCACTCAGTTCTGGGAGAAAGAAAAAGCATGACTTACACAATGATTTTTTTCAATATGGAAATAATGATGTTGGGCATTGTTGTTCAACTAAATGTTTACTACACATCAAATTAGGTGGGGACTTTTAGAGCAAATAATTTAGAAACTTTGTTGGGAATATTAAATCAGGGATTGACATTTGTTGGGTGCCACTTTATAGTAGCTTTATGTTGATTTTCATGTATATGTTACTTTGATTCCGTTTCAGTGAAAACTTAAGATAAATAAGACGTTCTGGGCATGAAGACACTGAGAATAATAGGGTTGATAACCTGTTGAAATGAAAGGTTTTAATTTGTTCGACAACTTTTTAATGTATGAGGGTGATGGTAAAATCCAGAAAGAATGATGGAGTCTAAACCACCACCACCTTATAGCCACAGTCATTAAAAGTTAATTTAGTCAATAATAATTAGTAGATTCTTGGGACATAGAATTTTAATGAGGAACATGTATTTATATAGTCCCCAAGCAATTTCCCATAAATTACTTACTCATAAAAAGAAAAAAATATAACTATGTTGTGAAGAAAACAAATTATAGTCACCAGAAAACTAATATCCTCACCAGGGGCTGATGGGAAATGGGAGTCTCTGATGAGATGCAATGAGAAGAACAGATATGGATATGCATTATTAGATCAAGATGTCCTAGTCTGGTTGTGAAGAAAAATCAGAAAGCATACATTCAACCATTCAAGGAGAACACTCCTTCACATAATTGCCTCTATGCTTCAGAACTGCCAGTGTTATAAAGACACACACACACACACACACACACACACACACACACACACACACAAGAAGCTGCCAAATTTGAAGGAGGCTTCTGTAATCTGATGGTGGAATGCCTTCCTGAGAGGCTGAGAAGCGAAGGTGCAGCCTGGTCTGTGTCCTGCCTGCCCGGCTGTGAGCACTGACTCTACTCCAGCTGATGGGGCTTCAGAGAAGGACGGCTGACACAAGGGCAGCTTGTTAAAAACCAAGGCCCTGGAAAGGACAAAGAGCAAGCCAAAGACCAATTCCTCTCAAGAGTCTAGATTCCTACCAATAACACAGTGCAACTGAGAGCTCAGGACTTGGTAAAGGAGTGTATGTAAAGAGCAAGGAGCACAAGTCAGAAATACCTAATTCAGTTCATCTGCAAGTCAAAGGAAACCTAAATTAGTTTATTAATACCAGTCAGATTGATAAAATTTAATTTTGAGTCCTGATATAAACATCCTAAAATGCTTTTAACATGATAATGCAAGCCTTGTCTTCGAAACCAGGAGTTCTGTTATCCTGTTTGATAATGAATATTATTCTACTGCCTTTTAAGACTCCTGTGAGAAGATAAAATACTTTCTCTGTGTTATTTCTTTTTATTCTGGTTTGTTTGCTTTTTGTTTGCCTGTTTGCTTTACACACACACACACACACACACTCACGGGGGAGAGGGGGGGTGCGGGGGGGGGGGGGTGGAGGACAAGCAGCTGAACGCAGTTGGATGGTTGGATGATAGGGAGGTATGGGGAACTAGTAGTTGGAGAGGGTAAACATCAGAATATGATATGAAAAAATTTTCTTTATAAAAATTTTTAAGAAAATGTTGGAAATAGTTATTATATATACGTAAAATAAGATGAAAATGGTTAAATATGTGCCAGCCATTCTGCCATATGATTGCATGAATATTTTCATTAAGCATATCCATATATACATGTGAATATACGCACAGGGACTTCAATCACTACTAGTTTATTGGGGTAAAAGACAAGATCCTTAAGCTAGAATAATCAACCATATTTCCATAATGTACATCCAGTACTAAAGGCAATATGTTTCATACTGTGTAAACTCTTCTGGGTAAAAGTATATAATCATGTAAATGTGTATTACATTATGGAAACTTTTATTAGTGTGTTGCTAAGATTATTGATTATGTGCACAGAAATACAGACTTAACACACTATAGAAATACTAATGTATCTCTTTATCCAGATTCGTCATGTATAATATGGCATGTAATAGACATACGTCATGTATAATATGGCATGTAATAGATATGTCATGTATAATATGGCATGTAATAGATATGTCATGTATAATATGGCATGCAATGCCAAAGTAGAAGCCTTTATTAGGATAGAGAAACAATCCTTCCAACATTTATTCCTGATAGTAGTACTAGAGTTCCTTAATAACACACACACACACACATAGAGTGAATAATTTATAACATCTCCTTGCCCTATAAAATGTTAGATGCAAATCTTTCAAACTCTTAGGTATTGAGTAAAATGTTAAAAATGTACTCCAGCAAACGGAAAAAAAAATCTAGTATGAAGAAATGCCAGGAAGAAGGAAGAACAGTTGTAGTGAATGGATTTCCCCAACGAAACTTCCAAAGAAGCATATAATTATTAAATATAAAAGTTCTTTTGAAGGTGACATTAAATCACTTCTAGGACCAGCTTTCCACTCTGATAAAGGCTGTGTCTATCCACTCTTCAGAATAGTCTCCTTCATAGGGTTTCCTTGTTGTACTTTTTATATTTCTAGATTATTCATATGACTTTGCTTTTCTCATGTCTTTTTGCTTCACTAGATTCTGAATTTAAAAAAGAATATGCTTAGTCTGTGTATAAAATTTTCCCTTGAACTTAGCAGAGTGCTTGGCATAGAACCTGCTCTGTAACTGCTTGCTAGTGAATGCACAAATCAATATACAAATGAGTGGCCAGCGAATCAAACTGTCAATACCTCCAGTCAAATAATCTGGTTTCTCCTCAGATGGTCTTCAGTGTTGTTCTTCTTTGATTTGACAGATTAAAATGGGAAAGCAGTGACTGCTATTTGCTAGAATTGAAAAGTTGTTAGTCATAAGGTACATTATTCTTTCTTCTAATACCCTGGATTGATAAAATACCTCTGCCATGTTTGGCAGGAACTGATATCATGACTCCATCTGCCAGCTGGCTTCATTTAGTTTACATAGCTGCTTTTTCAATCCTTAAACAATTGATTACAACTGAGATATAATTAAGTAGCTAAATCTCTGAGATGGAAAACTGTGTTTTGTAGTTACAGTTCAACCTGGTTTCGGTATTTTCTCCCCTAACCCGTGCCTCTGTCACCCCCATTAGAACCATGGGCCTGTGCTCAAAGGGAGAAAGCCCTTTCCTCAAACCTCAAAAAGAGCTTTTGCTTCTTTAATGAATTTACTTTGATACTCATCAAAGCTATTCTTCAGAGTTATCTGTTGGTTAGTTAACCTGTCAGTTTAACTTAGCCATGGAGTGCCCAGGCCGCTTTTGGGTGTGCTGTGAGGAAGTTTTTGAGACCACTTGAATCTGGAGCTCACCAAAACAAAAGTTAGAGAAACAAGGACTTCTCTGTTTCTCTGCTTGAGTGCCAATATCTTTATCTCCTCCGATAGGCAGACTTGGATTTTGGCCCCCTTGACTCTAAGCAGATTTGGACTGATTGACTATTGACAGCAGAGTGTAAATTTCACCTTCTCTAATGTATGAACTGGCTTGTCATGGTCTCTCTGTCTCTGTCTCTCAGGTTGACTGAACAGTGCTCTATCATGAAATGTACCTGGAATTTAGTTTCTATGCAGATACAGAAAGACAACAGATGAAGGGATGATGGTCTGGAAAATGATACTTTTGCCATCTATAGTTAGCAATAGGAGGGTCATATCAGGTCATGTAAAGTCATGTTTGGAAGCCAAAATGGACCAAGAGGTAGACAGAATTAACAGGAAGCGTGGCTCAGAGGTTTACTATGATTTTCATGAGTAGGAATCTGCGAGGGAGCTGAGCAGCCGTAAGACTGGAAATTGTAAGTACAGAAAACATGTGCAGGCTGTGAACTCTAGGAATGATCCAGTCTGTTGTGACCTAGGGATGTGGAACGTTACCATGGGTACCATTGGCATGGCTTGATGTGTTGCTTAACAGTTTCAATAAGAAATTGTAACTTGTAACCCAAATAAACCTTCTCTTCCCGAAGTGACTCTTGGTCAGAATGTTCTTATCACAACAAGAGAGAAGCAAGTCAATACCCTTGGGGATGGTAATATTGCCTGGGAGTAATACTGAGCTGACTTAGGGAGGAGGAATACTGGCTTAGGTAACACTGGTGTGACTTGTAGAAGCTGAATGGTCATTTGGTATTTGAGAGCTAAAGGATGTGATTGGGGGTTATGAGCTCTGTATCGTTTGTGTTGCCAATGATAACCTGTATGAGTGTGAGCTATTTTCTATTCTTGAAATCTGATTGGGCGTGGAACGGCAGTCTGTCTACTTTCCATAAACAAAAATATGCCATGATATCTAGACTACAGAAAAGAAAATCAAATGCTTTTATATTATTTTATCAAAATAAGAAGGAGCTGTTACCAGGACGCAGCTTTCCAGGACAGCTGACCTATCCGCTGTGCACATCGTTACCTTGTAGACAAGCTGACTGCTTACTCATCGCCTCGTTCACGGGGCCTGGATTCCATGCTTACAGGCCAGTTGTGGCAAATGAAATGTTTATTCAATAACTAGATCATAATTTTATATAGACTGATGCAAAGCCAGTTAGAAAATAAACCTTAAAACCTGTATTTAAGTAACAACTGTGATGAGTGTTTATAATCATTCAAAGCCACTTCAGGCTTTAAGATTGTACAAGAGCTGTGACCTTGCAGATATTTCCCTGAATTAAAATATGATCACTTTAGAACACAACACAAGGGCCAGACTATATACAATTTATAATACATACCATATGCTGTATATGATGTACTACGTGCTACATACTACATGCTATATGCTATATACTATATACTATATATTATACACTATGTACTATACACTATATACTATATACTATATGCTATATACTGAGACTTACCTCTTAATCTGACTCAATTTTAATATAAATACCTTTAACATGAACTACAACTAAAGTCTGGCATCCAATCAGAGATTAATGCCTGGCACCCTACTGAAAAGAAATCAGAATTCCACAAATTGAAAAAAAAAACCAGTAAAAGACAGCTTACTTGAATATTTTTTATTGATATATTTTTAATTTACATTTCAAATGATTTGCCCTTTTCTGGGTCCCCAGTCCCCGAAAGTCCGATAAGCCCTTTTCCCTCCCCCTGTTCCACCATCTACCCTTCCCACTTCCCTGTTCTGGTATTGCCCTATACTCTTGCACTGAGTCTTTCCAGAACCAGGGGCCACCCCTCCATTCTTTTTGGACATCATTTAATATGTGGATTATGTCTTGGGTATTCAAAGTTTCTAGGCTAATATCCACTTATCAGTGAGTGCATATCATGATTGATCTTTTGAGACTGGGTTACCTCACTTAGTATGATGTTCTCCAGCTCCATCCATTTGTCTAAGAATTTCATGAATTCATTGTTTCTAATGGCTGAATAGTACTCCATTGTGTAAATATACCACATTTTTTGTATCCATTCCTCCGTTGAAGGACACCTGGGTTCTTTCCAGCTTCTGGCTACTACAAATAGGGCTGCTATGAACATAATGGAGCATGTGTCCTTATTGCATGCTGAAGAATCCTCTGGGTATATGCCCAGGAGTGGTATAACAGGGTCCTCAGGAAGTGTCATGCCCAGTTTTCTGAGGAACTGCCAGACTGATTTCCAAAGTGGTTGCACTATCTTGCAATCCCAACAGCAGTGGAGGAGTGTTCCTCTTTCTCCATATCCTCGCCAACACCTGCTGTCTCCTGAGTTTTTGACCTTAGCCATTCTGACTGGTGTGAGTTGAAATCTCAGGGTTGTTTTGATTTGCATTCCCCTAATGATTAATGATGTTGAACATTTCTTAAGGTGTTTCTCAGCCCTCCGAAGTTCTTCATGTGAAAAATCTTTGTTTAGCTCCGTACCCCAATTTTTAATGGGGTTATTTGGTTCTCTGGGTTCTACCTTCTTGAGTTCTTTGTATATATTAGACTTGAATATTTTATATATTTTAAAAATATTAAAAAGACAGGGATTTTCGCTACTACAGGAGTGAACATGTGTGTGGATCACAGTTAGTACTCGAATTTTGGTTTGGTGTGGTGTGTGCTTATTATGCACAGCAACTCCTAACTTCTTTTCACACTAATGACCAATTTAATGAGTAGACAGTAGCCATATGTTGTGCCAAACCCCCACAAAAGTTTTTGATAAGCCACAGAATATTCTGACATTATAGGAGTGTATCTCTCTTATATTGTCAAGTATCTAGACATGCGCAGGGAGGAAAGATGCTAAATGCCTGTCATGCCTTTTAATGGTGGGACCAAAACATGCTCATTTTTCTGTGAGTCAAAGCGATGAGTACCTGAAGATGCTTAGTCATCTGCAGTGGCAAATTAGCTGGTGTAAAAATCAACATTTGGGTACCTTTGAATAAGCTTCTTTTTTATTTCCTAAAAGCATTCTTCTTTTAAAATTATTTTTTTATTTTTAGGTATATTAGTACTCTATCTCATGTATACCTGCATGCTAGAAGAGTTCATTAGATCTCATTACAGATGGTTGTGAGCCAACATGTAGTTGCTGGGAATTGAACCATGGACCTCTAGAGGAGCAGCTTAACTGCTGAGCCATCTCTCCAGCCCCCGAATACACTTCTTTAGTCTTTAATTTTAACTGTAATGAAGCAGCTAGTGCTAGAAACAGAATTCATTTTGAGCAGCATTATTAGAATGTCAACCATGAGTGCTGGGTCCGCGATAGAGGAGTTGGAGAAGGGACTGAAGGAGCTAAGGGAGCTTGTAGCCCTATGGGGGAAGCAACAGTATCAACAGGCCAGACCCCCTGGAGCTCCTGGAGACTGGACCACCAACCAAAGAGTACAGATGGAAGGACCCATGGCTCTGGCAACATATGTGGCAGAGGATGGCCTTGTTGGATATCAGTGAGAGGAGCAGTCCTTAGGCCTGAGGGTGTTTGATGCTCCAGTGTAGGGGAATGCCAGTACGGGGAGGTAGGAGTGATTGGGTGGGTGGGGGATCACTCTCATAGAGGCAGGGGAGGGGGACAGGATAGGACATTTGTGGAGGGGAGACCTGGAAAGGGGATAACATTTTAAATATAAATAAAGAAAATATCCAATAAAATCAAAGACAGAGAGAGAGGTCAGTCATGGGGCTGAAGACATGGCTTGACAGTTAAGAACACACATGATTTTCCAAAGATCCAGAGTTCAGGTCCTAGCACCCAGGTTGAACACCTAGGACTACCTTTAACTCTAGCTCCAGGGTATTTGATGTCCTCTCCTAGCCTCACCAGATGCTGTCATGAACAACCCTTTGATGTGGCCTATATACATAATAAAACTTTTAAAAATCATTACCCATCATTCCATGTGCTTAGGGGATTAATGGAATTCTTAAAGTCTATAAGACTGCAAAATATTGTTCAAGTGGCAGTTCTATAGTAAGAATACATGGCAGACATAGACACATTTTACACAGTGAAGTTAAGGGTCCATCTATGTATTATCTGTCTGTCTATCATCTATCATCTGTCTGTCTGTCTGTCTGTCTATCTAACTTTCTATCTATCATCTATCTATCTTTCTATCTATCATCTATCTATCTATCTATCTATCTATCTATCTATCTATCTATCTATCTATCTGTCTATCTATCATCTGTCTGTCTATCTAGCTTTCTATGTATCATCTATTTTTTATCTATCTATCTATCTATCTATCTATCTATCTATCTATCTATCATCTATCTATCTATCTATCTATTATGCATCTAGCTATTATTATAACATTGTTATGATTTAGATATAAAGTATCCTTCAAAGGTTCATGCAGTGAATAAAAGTTTGGTGGCTATGATATAGGCTTTGGGATTTTGGAAGTTACTGGTTCATGAGAATCTGACTTCATCAGAGCATATTCTATTGATGAATTAATAAGTTGGTATCATTAGTAAGAGGTGGTGAAAACTAGAGATGAGTCTGGTGAGAGACAGTCAGTCACTGGAGATGACCATTTTAGGGTAGGTACATCTTGTCACATCCTGCCCCATCTCTGGCTTAGGTGTTGGCCAATGAGCAGCTTTCTTCCACTGGACCCTCCACCATTGTCTTAGTCACTGTTCTACTGCTGTTATGCAACACACGAATAGGGCAGATTATAGCAAAGCATTTGATTGAGGGCTTGCATGCAGTTTTAGGGGTAGGTCCATGATTATCAAGGTGGGGAGTATAGAAGCAAGCAGTCCTTGAGAACTTCCATCTGATCCTGAGGCAGGAGGCAGGGAGGACACTGGGCCTACAAGGGCTTTTGAAAGTTCAACATTGTCTCACCAGTGACACAAGCTCTCCAAGCCTAATCTTTCCTAAACAGTCTACCAACTAGGAACCAAATATTCAAATATATGGCCTTATGGGAATCATCCTTATTCAAACTGCCACAGCAGTAATCAAAGTAACAGAACCAGCTAACCAAGCACTCAACTGTCTGAAACTGTGAGGTAAAATTGATCGGTCCACCATTCAGTAATTTCTGTATTTAGCCTTATGTCACAGCAATGAGAAACTGACACAAATACACACAAATACACACAAATACACACAAATACACACACACACACACACACACACACACACACGAAACTAGGACAGTACACCAAAATTCATTATATAGTATTCATGGTCTCTGAAAACATTTTCTTATAAATGAATAACAGTTCATATCTAAGAATTTTTGTAAGACTTTACAGTTGTACCCAGCTACAAAAATTTCTTTTGTGTAGACTTTTTCCTTAAGCATCATTATACGCTAGAACCTTGGAGGTAATTTTATAATAGTTATCATAATTTTTCTCATCATGTGTGTGTGTGTGTGTGTGTATTTATGAACGCTTACAAGCCTTGGTGTATCTGTAGAGGTCAGAGGATAACTTGTGCGAGTTTGGAATCTCCTTCTACTATGTAGGTCTGAGGATTGAAGTCATATCATCAGGTTTAGTAGAAGTTGCTTTGCTCATTAGGCCATCTTGCTGGTCTCTTTGG
The DNA here is from genome assembly GCF_947179515.1 of Apodemus sylvaticus. Taxonomy (NCBI): domain Eukaryota; kingdom Metazoa; phylum Chordata; class Mammalia; order Rodentia; family Muridae; genus Apodemus; species Apodemus sylvaticus. The sequence continues at coordinate 31,608,972 of NC_067490.1, forward strand.
AGATAATTTTAAAGAGTAAATGTGAAAACTAATTTATTTTTAATGTTTTTATAGTCTTCTCTCCCTCTCCCTGTCTCCCTTCTCTCTCTGTGTATATGCACGTGTTTATTTCTAGCATGAGTGTGTCCTTGTGGGAGTCAATTCCGTCATACAATGTAGGCTTTCACATAGCATCTCTATTTATACACATGACCGATTTTCCTGTTGTACCAAAATCCACCCTTTAAGTGCTTCCTCCTCACACGTGTCCCCTTGCTCTTCTTGCCCAGTCTCACTGTTGCTTACCCTTTGTCTCATATCTAATGGCAACATAAGTGAATGAATAAAAAGGAGAATTGAAACTTGAAGGCTTTATTTATTTATTTATTTATTTATTTATTTGAGACAAGGTTTCTCTGTATAGGCCCTGGCTGTCCTGGAACTCACTCTGTAGACCAGGCTGGCCTCAAACTCAGAAATCTGCCTGCCTCTGCCTCCCAAGTGCTGGGATTAAAGGCGTGTGCCACCACTGCCTGGCTTGAAGACTTTTTTTAAATTAAAATTATTATATATCTTTATTTCATTGCAGATATTGCTTGGTGATCGGTGATAGATGGAGGGAAATTGCACAAAAAAAACCCACGTGACTGATTCTGGAAAAGGAATTTGAGTATCATAGTCTGCATAGCTCGTTAAGCCCAGTGCTGCATTTGAGAGCTTAGAGGAGAATTGGTTGAAAGATTCTGTTGTTTATCTCATAATGACAGAGCTATGTAATGATGAAACTCTAGCACATGATTCCAAGCCCAGGGTTTTCACTCAACTCAATTTTTATGCCACTATCACTTGACACACTTCCCTAATTTATTTCATGCATATGAAGAGCCTAAGCTTTGTGCCCCGTGATAGTGAGTGTAGCTATTTTAGGCACTACTGTCTAAAATGAAACCAAGTTTTCATTTAGTGTTTAGAGAGTGTTCATTTTTACCAAGTGTAATCCTCACACTCTCAACAAATTGTACCACTTTAAAACTTATTTTTTGGGGCACAGGATTCCATTTCTAATGCAATTTTTATCAGAGTGGTCTTCCAGGACTTATCTCTAAAATCATCAATAACAAAACTTGTCTTTGTCTAAGTTTCCTAAGTATCTAAAGCATTTCTAGTTCAGTGATATTGAAGAATGTCATCAGTGTACTAGATGAAATCACCTATAATAAATTCAGTAGATTGTCTTACTTAGAAATTCCAGTCTACTCTTTAAATTATATATATATTTTTGGAGACAGGGTTTCCCTGTGTAGCCCTGGCTGTCTTAGAACTCACTCTGTAGACCAGGCTGGCCTCAAACTCTGAAATCTGCCTGCCTCTGCCTCCCAAGTCCTAGGATTAAAGGCGTGTGCCACCACTGCCCAGCTTATAAAATTTTTATTACTAATGTGTGTGTGTATGTGTGTGTGTGTGTGTGTGTGTGTGTGTGTGTGTGTATCCACACCATACAGCTCGTTGTCTTTCTACAGTGAGATCCTGGGACTGAACTCGGCTTATCAGACTTGTGTGGCAAACTTGCCCATCCACTCAGCAAGCTTACCCATTCAACTATCTTTCTCCTCTTATACCTTTGAGAGTAGAATTATCCTTCAAGAAATTCTGGTGGTATATAGTGGCACCTGACACAATTCAGTCTGTAATCTTGGTGCTTGGGAAAAGGAGGCAAGAAAAACAGGAACTTGTCGTCAGCTCGGATTGAATAATGAGACTTTCTCCAACAAAACAACAAAAATGCTTATTTTCAGAACAACATTTAAATGTATGATTTAGAAAATAGGCATTGAGAGGGTGCACAGGTGTGTCAGTGGTTAGGAACACTGACTGCTCTTCTAGAGGACCCACGTTTGATTTTCAAAATACTCACAATGCAGCTCATACCTGTCTTTAGCTCTAGTTTCAGGAGTTCCAATGCCCTCTTCTGGCCTCCAGGGACACCAAGTATACAACCAAACTACTCATCCACATAAAATAGAATTAGAAATAAAAATAAAAATAGAAATAAAAATAAAAATAATGCATTGTGATCAGTGTTTAGTCATCCATAAAATACAAGTAGTTAAACGCCTATTGCATGTAAATTAAAGAGTTTACAAATAAATAAAGGCACGAGATATAAAATTATATCTAATACCATTAGGAAATCCAATGTAGTCAATCTAGGAGAATCATAAATAGATCACCTTATTTGTAATTGATAGGAGAAGACTGGACCCACAATGAATAAAATATTTCCTCCTGCAAGGTTAAGCTGGCAAGACACACAGATTCTTTTTTGTAGTCTTACATGTTTAGTTATTTTTAGCTGTAATTTTTTTAGACTGAAAATGAAGAGTTCTCATCATAAATGTTAAATGTTAAGATGCCCTTGAAGTCGTATTAATCCTCAGAAAATTTCTCAAGTACACTAGTCTGTGGTGGAAGTGTTGGAAGTCAGTAAGGAATAAAGAGAACCTGAGAGAGAGCAGGCTCAGGATAATTTTCCTATAAAAAATAGAAATAACATTTGACAGAAAACTTTGCAGATGCTATACAATCAAGCCAAGAAATTCAATGCAAAACTTCAGGCTCAATAGATCTTACAAGTTCATGCAAAATTCCACTAACTGCCAAGGAATAGAATGCTCACACACAGAAAGCTAGAAAGGGCATGGGAAGTCACACTGGCGTGTTGTTCTGCAAATCCTTGGCCCTTGTGTTGCTGTCTCTGTCTGCTCTGCAATCTTGTGAACTTTACTCAACTTTACCACCTGCTGGTTATTTGATTCCAATCAATAGAAGCAAATAACCGTGGGCCTGACCTTCTACAAACTCTAAGAAAGCTAGCAGGGTAAGAGAATTCAGAATGGAAATCAAATGGAGGCCATGACTTATAAATCCCATGAATTCATTTTAATATTATTTCTTGTAAAATTTAACTAGAGAATAGAATGAATGGATTATAAGAAGGAAGCTGTCTTTTAGTTTCCAAACTTGTTATGGTTTTAGAAATTGTTTATAAAGTAACACTTTTATGACTACTATCCATGAAGACTCCATATAAACATGCTGTTATAACAATAAGTTTCTAAAAAAGGAACAGCAGCAGCAACAACAAAAATATGTCCTAGTTTGCTTTTTACTGCTGAGATAAACACTAGGACCAAAAGCGACTTGGGGAGGAAAAAGTTTATTTTTTCTTCTTCTTCTTCTTCTTCTTCTTCTTCTTCTTCTTCTTCTTCTTCTTCTTCTTCTTCTTCTTCTTCTTCTTCTTCTTCTTCTTCTTCTTCTTCTTCTTCTTCTTCTTCTTCTTCTTCCTCTTCTTCCTCTTCTTCCTCTTCTTCCTCCTCCTCCTCCTTCTTCTTGTTAATTTTCTACATTCTTTGTTTACATTCCAAATGACTTCCCCTTTCCCGGTTCCCCCTCCCCATAAGTCCCATAAGCCCTCTTTCCTCCACCCATTCCCCAATCAACCCCCTCCCACTTGTCTGTTCTGGTAATCTCCTACAATGGTGCATCAAGTCTTTCCAGGACCAGGGCCCTCTCCTTCCTTCTACCTGGGAATCATTTGATATGTGAATTGTGTTTTGGGTGTCCAGAGATTTTAGGTTAATATCCACTTATCAGTGACTGCATTCTATGTGTGTTCTTTTGTGATTGGGTTACCTCACTTAGGATGATATTTTCCAGTTCCAACCATTTGCCTAAGAATTTCATGAAATCATTGTTTTTAATTGCTAAGCAGTATTCCATTGTGTAAATATACCACATTTTCGGTATCCATTCCTTCATTGAGGGGCATCTGGGTTCTTTCCAGCTTCTGGCTATTATAAATAAGGCTGCTATGAATATAATGGAGCATGTGTCCTTATTGCATGCTGGGGAATCCTCTGGGTATATGCCCAGGAGAGGTATAGGAGGGTCCTCTGGAAATGTCATGCCCAGTTTTCTGAGGAACCACCAGACTGATTTCCAGAGGGGTTGTACCAGCTTGCAATCCCACCAGCAGTGGAGGAGTATTCCTCTTTCTCCACATCCTCGCCAGCACCTGCTGTCTCCTGAGTTTTTAATCTTAGCCTTTCTGACTGGTATGAGGTGAAATCTCAGGATTGTTTTGATTTGCATTTTCCTTATGACTAATGATGCTGAACATTTCTTGAGGTGCTCAGCCCATTGGAAATTCTTCAGGTGAAAATTCTTTGCTTGGCTCTGTACCCCATTTTTAACAGGGTTATTTGGCTCTCTGTAGTCTAACTTCTTGAGTTCTTTGTATATCTTGGATATTAGTCCTCTGTTGGATATAGGGTTGGTGAAGATCTTTTCCCAATTTGTTGGTGGCCATTTTGTCCTTTTGACAGTGTCCTTTGCCTTACAGAAACTTTGTAATTTTATGAGGTCCTGTTTGTCAATTCTTGATCTTAGAGCATAAACTATTGGTGTTCTGTTCAGGAAATTTTCCCCTGTGCCCATGTGCTCAATGCTCTTCCCCAGTTTCTTTTCTGTTAATATCAGTGTGTCTCATTTTATGTGGAGGTCCTTGATCCATTTGGAGATGAGCTTAGTACAAGGAGATAAGAATGGATCAATTTGCATTCTTCTGCATGTTGACCTCCCGTTGAACCAGCACCATTTGTTAGAAGGCTATCTTTTTTCCACTGAATGGTTGTAGCTCTTTTGTGGAAGATCAAGTGACCATAGGTGTGGGGGTTCATTTCTGAGTCTTCAATTCTATTCCATTGATCTACCTGCATGTCACTGTACCACCAACATGCAGTTTTTAATACTATTGCTCTGTAGCACTGGTTGAGATCTGGGATACTGATTCCCCAGAAGTTCTTTTACTGTTGAGAATAGTTTTAGCTATCCTGGGTTTCTTGTTGTTCCAGATGAATTTGAGAATTGCTCTTTCTAACTCTATGAAGAACTGAGTTGGGATTTTGATGGGGATTGCATTGAATCTGTAGATTGCTTTTGGTAAGATGGCAATTTTTACTATATTAATCCTGTCAATCCACGAGAATGGAAGATTTTAACATTTTCTGAGGTCTTCTTTGATTTGCTTCTTCAGAGACCTGAAGTCCTTGTCATACAGGTCTATCATCCCATTGGGATTCACACAGGTTACAAAGAGAAGATCCCCCACTGAGGATCCCAACCTCATTTTCTGAAATCAAAAGATATCACTAACTCCTTCCTATCTCTAGAGTGTTTTCGAGCCCTCACAAGGTTTTCCAAGTCTGCCTATGCTACAAGGACAAGACAGAACTTCACCTCTTCTTGGATCAAGTTCTACACCAAACAGCCCACAAGCACCTAGCAGTAGCACACAGAGACAAGGGTGAACAGGCATATACTCAAACCACAAATGCACGCCAAATCCTGAGGGAGGAGAAAGTCAGGACCGGGTACAGGATTGGAGGGTCTGAAGAGAGAGAGAGAGAGAGAGAGAGAGAGAGAGAGAGAGAGAGAGAGAGAGAGGATGAGCTGGAAGCCTGAGATATCAGTAAATTGTTTATTTAATAGGTAGCAGGATGTAGAAAAGGATTGATCATCTTCTTGCCTTGTGCTGTGTTTCTGAGGATATGGACTGTGCTATTAGATGTCTAGAGTTAGCCTTGAGGAGTGGAGAATCCTGAAGTGGATTTTCTTGAGAAGATGGCCAGCAAATGAGAGGTTGCTTTGTCCTGCTGACATGCCATAAGGGACACTGTATAATTTCAGGTCATTGTAGGATGGTAAACATACCGTGTCCTTCCACTGTGGGTCAAGGTTGAACTTGGAGCTCCATGGAGACAGCATGCCCTTGAACGCATTGTTCCTTGGAGCCAAGTTGTTCCTGGTGCTGTGGGGAGCCTAGCCAGCTAGAGCCTCTGCTAGAGCGCTTCGGGCCCTGTGCCAAGTGTCCAGTCCAATTTCTGCGGTTCTGAAACCACACACGAATGCGGGATTCGGGGAGCCCCATTTGCCTGGCCAGCTCCCGTCTGTCCCTGAAGCTCAAGTAAGGTCTCTTGGTGAAAGCTGATAGCAGGGCCTTCTTTTGCCAGTCCTGCAAAACTGTCGTCTTCCTGCGCCGGGATTGCTGTGCCAAGCCACTGCCACCAAAATTGCCGCCACCTTCCATTCTGCCAAGGATGGCCTTCCAGGAGTCGTCACCTTGGAGAATCTACTCAGGACAGCTCCAGAACAAACACAAGCTGCAAGGAGTGTGCGAGCAGCAGTGTAACCACTGCCCCTTAAATACCTCTGCTGCAGTAGCCCTGCCCCCTGCCTAGGCGCCTAGGGCTTCAGACAAGACCCTGACCCCTGACTTACAGGGGTCACACCACACCATCACCTGAGATGCGCCACACCTGCCACGCCTGGCACTTGAGAACAGGGCCCCAACAAGCGGACCTCTAAGCCTCCTCTAAGACATAATCAAATTCAGGGCTGACATCAACCAAGTTGAAATAAAAAGAATTTTATAAAGAACCAGCAAAACCAGGAGCTGGTTCTTAGTGAAAATTAACTAGATAAACCCTAGTCAGACTAATCAGAGGGCACAGAGACAGTATCCAAATTAACTAAATTAGAAATGAAAAAAGGAGATGTAACAACAGAAACTGAGGACATTCAAAAAAATCATCAGATCATACTACAAAATCCTATACTCAGCACAACTGGAAAATCTGGAGGAAATGGACAATTTCCTAGACAGATACCAAATACCAAAATTAAATCAGGATAGAATAGAACATCCAAATAGTCCCATAAGCCCTAAAGAAATAGAAGGGGTCATTGAAAGTCTTCCAAAGAAAAAAAGCACAGGACCAGATGGTTTTAGTGCCGAATTCTGTCAGACCTTCAAAGAAGACCTAACACGAATACTGTTCAAACTATTCCACAAAATAGAAACAGAAGGAACACTACCCAACTCGTTCTATGAAGCCACAATTACACTGATACCAAACAAAGATTCAGCAAAGACAGAACTTCAGATCAATTTCCCTAATGAATATTGATGCAAAAATACTCAGTGAAATTCTTGCCAACCAAATCCAAGAACACATCAAAATGATCATTCACCATGATCAAGTAGGCTTCATCCCAGGGATGCAGGGATGGTTCAATATACAGAAATCCATCAATGCAATGTACTACATAAACAAACTCAAAGAAAAAAAACCCACCTGGTCATTTCATTAGATGCTGAAAAAGCTTTTGACAAAATTCAGCATCTTTCATGTTAAAGGTCTTGGAAAGAACAGGAATTCAAGGCCCATATGTAAAAATAGTAAAAGCAATATACAGCAAACCGGTAGCCAACATCAAACTAAATGGAGAGAAACTTGAAGCAATCCCACTAAAATCAGGGACTAGACAAGGCTGCCCCCTCTCTCCATATCTTTTCAATATAGTTCTTGAAGTTCTAGCTAGAGCAATTTGACAACATAAGGAGGTCAAAGGGATTCAAATTGGAAAGGAAGAAGTCAAACTATCACTATTCGCAGATGATATGATAGTCTACTTAAGTGACCAAAAAAAAACCCCACCAGAGAACTACAGCTGAGTTTATTTCTCCTTACAGCCTACAGATGAAGAGCATGAAGGAAAGTCAGGACAGGAGCCTGGCAGCAGGAACTGGAGCAGAGTCCCTGAAGGAATGCTCCTTACTCCCTTTTTTCTATGGCTTGTTTGTTGTGTTTTCTTATATAACCTATCACCGCCTGTCTAGGGGTGTTACTTCCTACAGTGTGAGGGGACCTCCCATGCCAGTCACCAGTTAAGAAAATGTCCCATAGACTTGCCTGTTGTCTTAGGGTTTCAATGCTGTGAAGGGACACCATGACCAAGGCAACTCTTTAAAAGGAAGCACTTATTTGCGGCTGGCTCACAGTTTCAGAGGTTTAGTCCATTATCATCATGGTGGGAAGCATGGCAGTATCCAGACAGACATGGTGCTGGAGTCAGAGCTGAGAGTTCTACATTTTGATCTGCAGGCCCCAGAGGTAGATCTGTGTCACTGGCTATGACTTGAACATATATGAGACTTCAAAACTTGCCTCCACACTGACACACACTGTAGCCTCCAATAAGGCCACACCTTCTCCAACAAGGCCACACCTCCTCATAGTGGCACTCTCTATGGGCCTATGGGAGCCATTTTCATTCAGACTATCACACCTGTTATCCAGCCTGATGGAGGCAATTCATCAGTTGAGAATTCCTTTCCCCAAATGACTATATTTTGAGTCAAATTAAAGAAAGGAAAGGAAAGGAAACAAAAGGAAGGAATGAAGGAGAAAAATTAACAACCCAGAAACCTCAAAACAAACACATAAAACCCAGATATTATTATATGAACTGAACTTGTTATATTCGGGAATAGCTATGTATATATACCTGCACATATGAATGCAATAACAATTAGATTTAAAAAAACTAAAAGGTCATGAATTTGCCGAAGTGTGGGGAGGGTTTTATGGAAGGATTTGGAGGGAAGAAAAGAAACGGAGAAATGCTGTAATTAAATTATGATCTTGTAAAGTAAAAAAAAAATCAACAAAAGAGACAGTAGAATAATCCCCAAATCCAAAAATCTAATTAATGAATACAGTAGGCAAAAAGAATGCAGAGCTTCCTTTTCTTTTCATCTTCATATCCCCTTCTTTTTTTTTTATTCGATATATTTTTTATTTACATTTCAAATGATTTCCCCTTTTCTGGCCCCCCACTCCCCAAAAGTCACATAAGCCCCCTTCCCTCTCCCTGTTCTCCCACCCACCTCTTCCCACTTCCCCGTTCTGGTTTTGCCGAATACTGCTTCACTGAGTCTTTCTAGAACCAGGGGCCACTCCTCCGTTCTTCTTGTACCTCATTTGATGTGTGGATTATGTTTTGGGTATTCCAGTTTTCCAGGCTAATATCCACTTATTAGTGAGTGCATACCATGATCTTTTGAGTCTGGGTTACCTCACTTAGTATGATGTTCTCCAGCTCCATCCATTTGCCTAAGAATTTCATGAATTCATTGTTTCTAATGGCTGAATAGTACTCCATTGTGTAAATATATCACATTTTTTGCATTCATTCTTCTGTTGAGGGATACCTGGGTTCTTTCCAGCTTCTGGCTATTATAAACATGGCTGCTATGAACATAGTGGAGCATGTGTCCTTATTACATGCTGGGGAATCCTCTGGGTATATGTCCAGGAGTGGTATAGCACAATCTTTCGGAAGTGAGGTGCCCAGTTTTCTGAGGAACCACCAGACTGATTTCCAGAGTGGTTGTACCAGTTTGCAACCCCACCAGCAGTGGAGGAGTGTTCCTCTTTCTCTACATTCTCACCAACACCTGCTGTCTCCTGAGTTTTTAATCTTAGCCATTCTGACTGGTGTAAGGTGAAATCTCAGGGTTGTTTTGATTTGCATTTCCCTGATGACTAATGAAGTTGAGCATTTTTTAAGATGTTTCTCTGCCATCCGAAGTTCTTCAGGTGAGAATTCTTTGTTTAACTCTGTACCCCATTTTTTAATAGGGTTATTGTCTAGAAGGCTGGGAAAAATGCATGAGGAAATGCCATGTTTGGTGCTTCTTAACTGTTCCCATCTTGGAAATGCACATGCGTATGTTAAGGGTACAATGAAAGGAATGTTTTAGATCTAGGACAAAGGGGTTGAGTGGCTTGCAAATAGAGGGCTTCGGAAGCTTTTCCTGAAAGAGGATGAGCATTATCTCTTCTCTTTTCACCCCTCTTCTTCCTTTCTTCATCTCATAGGTTCCCTTCTCCCCTCATCCAAGTCAAAACTGGCTTCTAGAGATTTGGCCCAGATCTTAAAACCTCATACAGTTTCTACAGTGGGCAGGTGTTCCGGTCCCATTGTCCATGCTACAGTGAGGGGGTGTTCCGGTCCCAGTGTCCATGCCAGGTGGCTCACAATTGCTTGTAACTCCATTCATATCCAGGGGATCTGATGTTCTCTTTTGGACATTTTGGGATCCTCCTTTTACAGATTAGGATCCACACACACAGACAGAGGCTCACAAGTCACTATAGTATAGATATGGTTTGAAATATGAAAATGTAATTTAAAAATAGTAGCAATTTAACTTCAAAGCCCTTCAAAGTTTAAGGGTCTGAATTGTGAGCCTCTGCAGAAAACCCTAATGGTATGATGAATCTGCAGCTGGTCACTGGTTCGCATTCAAAAGTGCAGAAGAATGAAAATATGCCTTAGAACTAGAGATAAATTAAGTCATACACTGATTTTTACCTCAGTTGTTCATGGAATCAAGTGCTTATTTTTCCCTTTGACCTAATTTTCCATTTGTAATATCAACTTAGGGCTTTAAGAAATCAGTACCACAAGAAGAAAGGAGGAGTGGCCCCTTGTTCTGGAAAGACTCAGTGAAGCAGTATTCGGCAAAACCAGAACGGGGAAGTGGGAAGGGGTTGGTGGGAGGACAGGGGAAGAGAAAGGGGCTTATGGGACTTTCGGGGAGTGGGGGGCTAGAAAAGGGGAAATCATTTGAAATGTAAATAAAAAATTATATCGAATAAAAAAAAAGAAATCAGTACCAGTCAAAATAAAAAAAATTAGAATTTTAAGGCATCACTGAAGAAATTTCAGCATCATTTGGAAATGTCTGTACTGGTGTAGTTGTATGATTTTGTCAAGAAGAGAATAAAAATCAGTGTTGATTTTCTGTGCCAGACATGCTCCTAGAGTCTCTTCAATATATTAATAATATTATTATTTTGTTATAGTAATTGTTTCTTTTTAAAAATATGTAACTCCTGTATCAATTTTAAGGATTCAGCATAGTAAGATTTTGAAGACATAGATTCTTTTAAAATTTTTATGCACTATTATCATACGTCTGTGTGTGATGTGAGCGGAGGGTAAAGGACAGTTCTGTGAGGCTGTGGAGGCTCCTTTAACCACCATATGGATCCCAGGGATTGAAGTAAGCATATCAGATTTTCAGGCATGTGCACTGCTTTGACATGCTGAGCTGTCAGTCTGATGGGTCTAAGGAAGATATTCTCTTAGATTCTGCAGCAGAAGTCAATAACTATATACAATTAGGATGGTTTAGATCATCACACCCTGGATGGCTCTACCTTATTGAGTCCTCAAGTAGAGAAACTTACACGCTGGGAAATGTCTAAAAACCTGTCTGAAAGTTGCCATTATTGCCATTGTTTGGATATGAATTCCATGTGACTTGTCTTAAAAGAGTTACTTTATTAAGATTTATTTACTTTTATTTTTACCTGTGTGTATGTATTATCTACATGAATGAATGAGCACTGTGTGTGTACCTGGAACTCACAGAGTCTGGGAGAGGTGATTGGATCCTCTGGAAGTAGGTTCCAGAAGACTGTGGTCTACCATGTAGGTGCTGGAAATAGAACCCAGGTTGCCTGTAAAGTGCATCAAGAGCTCAGAACTGCTGACCCATCTCTACAGCATTCTGTTGAGGCTTTTTTTTTTTAATGTCAATGTAATATATTAAGAAGGAGACTATGTCTCATCTCCCTCAGATATTTGTATTTGCATTACTGTCTTTGGTGTTTGGGTCCTGGTATAGCATACTCAGGTTAGGGAATTGTGTTCATTGTTGACTTAGGTAATTTTTGAGAGTAACATCATAGAAAAGAACAAAAGGTCTGAAAGTAAAGGAAATGTGGCCTAAAAAAACCACAGGTATTTTATATGTAAGACAACATAATTCCATAGGTATTTTATGTGTATGGTGACATAATTCCAAATGTATTCAGCATCCGTAGGGTAGAATGGAGGATGTCACAGAGCTTTGGCAATATGTCTTAGAAAAGTGGACCACTGTTCTTTATGATGGATTGTAAGGGGGGAATTAACAGTACTTTGACTCCATGGTCACCAAGTGTCATGATTTATAGCCTACTTATCACTAGCACGAATATGCTATTGGCTCAGGTTATATTTATTAATAAACAAACAGAATTTATGCATTCGAAGTGATAGGCACTTCCAATTCCTCTTAACTTTCAGAATTATTATGCAGAATGCATTTTTAATATTTATTACCATTAGCTGTGAGATGGTCTGGACATTCATCAATAGTCAAACTTTGGCAAACTTTGGCAGGATATTCTCTCAAAAGGAAACCTGTCATTTAACTGCAGTGATGAAAGCTGTGTGCATAAGTTTTTAAGATGACCAGACACATTTTTTGCAATGCAACCAAAGGTCAGAGGCAGAAAGCTCATTTTAATAGACAACTCCTTTAACCGCATTTCTCTCAAAAACTGATATTAAATGCAGCGTACCTTTTTTCTTCAGCTCCAGATATTAATTATTTTGACAAGCAATGGGAAAATGCCAAGAGTATGTGAGCGGAGGAAGACAAAAGCAGTAATGTTTCCAAGGATGCATCTGACAGCTCTTAAGGGGCCGGGAGGAATGAAATCAGAATGAGAAGATTTCAAGTGCTTTAGTAATAAACTCAGGCAGTGTAAAGTTGCAAAGTTCATTAAGCTTATACTGAACTCAGATCTTTTCTGAATACCGAGTAACTCCCTCTTATACATGTATACCTTCAATTTATATGTAGTATAACATTAAAATTGCTTGACTTCATATTATGGCACAGCATGTTAAGTATGTATTTGTGAAATTAAACTTAGAATTATGAGTTGTAGCAACTGGGCCCTGAGCTCCCATCTGCAATATTCTTGCTAGAATGACTTGAATGGTAGATTTGAAGAGTACATTAATGCTCCAGCAGCATCCGTTTTCTTTCATAAGCCCTGCAGATGTGAGTTATGGAGCTTACAGGTTCATATTATTTTAGGTAAAACAATGTTCATTGTGCCCATTAGAGTAAGCATATCTTCTACTGCTCCATCTCTCAACTCACAAGGTTCGGCACCATGAACTAAACTTTCTTCTTATTTTAAGAGATGTTTTAAATAAATGTAGGGTTAATAACTTTATATAATTAATTTTTGTCTTTAGTTAGATGATATTTGACCAACACTGGGAGCCCTAACTTTTTGTATGTGCGCCTGTATCACGGGCCAGAATAAAATCACTGCTAATTAATTCTTGCAGAGAAGTGAATTCTAATCCAGAGTATCTTTAGCACAAATCTCAGTTTTCCTTTTGTATACTGGGAGAATATTTCTTCATTTAGAAAACTCTTCAACATTAACTAATAATTCCCTTCTCTCCATACAAGTAATATCAGTTGTTAAGCAAAAACAGAGCTGAGCATGGAGTTTCATGACTGTAGACTCAGCACTGTAGAGGTTGGCAGGAAGATCACTTTAAACCTGAGGCTAGCCTGGGCTATAGAGTATTGAAGATGCCCATCTAAGAAGCCCCTTCTTAAAGTAACAAAACTAAAACCAAAACAGCCCATTTATAATTATTTGTCAAATAAACTAGAGAGTATGCGTAGAGCAAGTTTTAGTTTATATTTGCTAATATCATGTTTATTAACAAGATATGATATGATTATCAGCAACAGAAAACCATTAGTAAACACTGTAAAGATAAATCCTGAAATTGTTCTTGGATAAGAACAATTAACTCGAGCTGGGCAGTGGTGGCGCATGCCTGTAATCCCAGCACTCTGGGAGGCAGAGGCAGGCGGATTTCTGAGTTCGAGGCCATCCTGGTTTACAGAGTGAGCTCCAGGACAGCCAGGGCTATACAGAGAAACCCTGTTTCGGAAAAAAAACAAAAAACAAAAAACAAAAAACAAAAACCAAAATCAAAAAAAAAAAAAGAGCAATTAACTCATCAGTGTAAAAGTACGTAGATCTTACTACATAAAGGAGAAAGCTAGGAGGGTGGGAACAGAGCAGTGAGTAGTTCAGTAAGTTTAAAGTTAGTAACACGGGTCTAGCTGGAGACCTATACCACAAGAGGGATCCCAACCCTGACCCTGAAGGACCCAGAGGCTAGAGATAGCCCAGAGAACTAAGATCCTGGGATAGACCCAAATGCTATTATAGGGGTGTGTAAGAGGAACGATGAAATGACTCTTAATGATATTCTGCTACACTTCTAGATTGATGCCTAGCCCCGTCAGTTGTGAGAGCTTCACCCAGAAATATGATAGATATTAGATACCCACAGTCAAACATTAAGCAGGATTCAGGGAATCCTTTGAAAAAGGGAAGACGGATTTTAGGAGCCAGTGACATCAAGGACACCACAGGAAATCAACTCACCTGGGCTCATAAAGGCTCAGAGACTGAACTATCAACGAGGGAAACTGCCCAGGACAGTTGTATAGCCTGGTCTTCTTGTGGGACTCCTAATACTGGGAGCAGGGACCATGTCTGACTCTAGTGCCTACCTTTGGTAGCTTTTCCTCCTACTGGTTGTGTTGTCTAGCCTTAATAGGAGAGGAGGTACCTAGTCTGACTTCAGCTTGTTCTGTCATGGTTGGTTGATATCCAGTGGTGGTGTCCTTTATTCTGAAGTGAAGTGGAGGAAAAGTAGATGGGGGAGGGAGAAGAAGAGAAGTGCAGGGAAATTGGGTAGAAAAAAGGGAGGGGAAACTGAGGTCAGGATGTAGAAAAAAAGTTAGAATACTGAAAAATGACTTCTTTGTCTTTTGGTCAAAAGTCAGAACATGTCTGCAGTCCATCTACCTTTCATCATGTTTGTAATGGTTAACAAGATATTAGGTTAAGGGCTAATTGTGGACATGGGCTAGTGGTGTGGTTCTTAGTATTATAGTGACATTTTATTGTTTTTGTATTATTATTGTTTTACATGTCATCATTAAGTCAGTCAAGAAATGTTTGGTAAAGGTTGCACCATGACTGACAGTGTGAGGCCTTATGTTTTCAAAGACACTTATCATGTTAGAGGGAGAACATATGTAAATATATAGTAATAGTAAAAAGTCCTATGTTTTATAGCTATAAGAATATATACATATATGGATATAACAGTTAAGAAAATAAGAGGACAAGGCAGGTACACAGAAGGAATGGGGGGAGGAAAGGGGAAATTATAATTTCAGAAAGTTAAAAGAACTAATACAGATTAGTGGTGTCATAGCATTTCCTGCCAAAATCCAATGCTGCGACAGAAATGTGTCTGATATGAATTCTGTGGTTAGGGTTCCTGTGGGACAGGCTTGGGAAGGCATTTCTGGCAGAGAGGACGTACAGGAGCAGAACATATCATGTTGTTGAGGGAAATAGATATTGTGATAGCCTTACGGCTGAAAGATAAGGAGCAGTGGCTAGAGAGGTAAACCGAGTGCATCAGGACCGTGCTGCTCAGACACAGCATTGATCTAGAGCAGAAGCCAGCCATCGATGGCTTTTAACAGGAAACACACTCAAGTTTAGAAATGTCCCTCATCTGGCATCGTGAAAAATGAACCATAGGGAAAGAGAAATGAAAGAAAGAGCAGTTGTATGTCAAATATTGTAACACAGTAAAGAGATAATGAAAGTTTGAATTAGGGCAGAAACAGTGAGTAGGGCATACAGAAAAAGTTAACTGCAGAAGGCTTTAGGACCAATTATATTTGAAAAGTGAAGAAGAGAGAAAGTAAGGTTGAACCCCTTGCTTGTTTGAGAGATTTTAAATTCTGTACCAATAGCTAGTTACACAATAGAGTGTAGACAGATGCAGGAAAAGGTCAAAGTTTGCTTGGCTATCTGGAATATGCCTCCTGCACTTATTATTATGTGAGTTGGAGAATAGTCCAGAACTTGATGCAATTTGGTAGTTTTCAGCATACACCCATCAGCAAGAGTTGTATTGATAGTTTCCAAGGAGATTTACCGATATGAAAACAATTTGAGGAGAGGCACTGTGTTTGGTTTTCTTATCACCACACCTCCAGGATTTGGTTAGCACCAGATCCAAGGCAAACTGTGCAATGCGCTGTCCCAGGAGTAAGCAATTGAGTAGAAGTCGGTAAATGGAGTCCTGGGAAGTACTAAGAAAAAGCGGAGTCCAGGCAGGGTTAGGAAAGACAGCACAGAGCTACAAGGAATCAAGTGTGGGCAACAGTCAGTGCTCTAAGGGGTCAAATACCACCAACACAGAACCAGAACATGAACTTCTCTTTACACATGGTATAAACACATGGCTATCATTTTTATTTACATTTAATACACTTTTGATAAATGAACAAATGCCAGGCTATGTTTTCAGTAGATGGATTTCCTTTGGACTCAACCTCAAATTTCCTTTGTAACTCTCTGCGGTACATATTTATCAGAAACAACGAATGTGCGTTAAAGAAAATGTCAAGAAGCAAAATGATGCTTTGTTGAATGTAGTTTAAATTATACAATAAATAATGAGATATGCCAAGGCAAATACAAATCTAGAGGCCCAAGTGTGAAAACAAGAGCTTTGTTTTATTTTGTTAACATCTAACAATATTATAAATTCATGTGGTTAACAACCAGGCAGCTAGCATGCTTAAAAAACAGAACAAAACTCTAAGAAGTTCCTTGCCATTGTTTACTCCTGATAAATTCATTGAACATTTCATTAAGTGGTAAGAGCAATCTAGTTTTTCTAGACACATCTTCTCCCAGGTCCTCACTGAGCAGATGCAATGTGTCTCACATTGTCCTGCAGGATGGGAACACAGCAGCGATGAAAGTAGACACAGTCTGTGCTCTCATGGGCCTTATAGGTATAGGCAATAAGAAGTAAATATAATTAAGTAAAAGCTATTTATTGAAGTTGAAGTACATTCTCTGTCAATTAAAAAGTGTATATGGTAAAAGGGTGCTATATAATGAAATAGAAATTTATTACATGACTCCATATTACTCAAGTATATTTAAATAGACGGACAATTTATTGACTTGACAGATTAGAAAAGGTCAAGATAGGTGTTTTTACAGCATTTTTTCAAACAACCTGGTCTTTGCAGATCTATAGGATAGCATGTGCTCTTGAGGGCAGGAATGAGCCATCTCTTGGCAGAAGTTGAAAGGAAAAAGATTCAACATTTCAAAAAGTAAAGGAAGGGATGTGGGGAGTGGAAGAAACCATCTGCTCTAGGGAAGAACACACGGATTGGTTATCCAATACTGAATTTGGTTAGCACTGACAACATATTCGGACAAGTAACATTATATAGACTGAACAGGTTACACTTAGGAAGAATACAGATACATATATGCTAACATGAAAAATGAAAATAAGGTTTATATTTACATGATTAAATCATAAAGAGCCAGGAATTTGAAAGAGGGCAAGGAGGGGATGTATAGAAAGGTTGAAGTGGGGAAAAGGAAGGGAGAAATGATATCTTAATAATCTCAGAAATTGCAGATAAAAGAGGGCAAAGAGATAAGAAATATGTAGTCCAGAAAAGTTGAAGAGAAAGAGAGAGAGAGAGAAAGAGAGAGAGAGAGAGAGAGAGAGAGAGAGAGAGAGAGTTGTAAGGTCATTAAGTTTAGTCTATCCTTTTATAAAAACTAATAAAAATTGTAAACAGTCAGGTGATGTGAACAGTTGTAGGTAATTACAGCATTTCTCTTTGTTAGTCTTTAAAAGTGAAGCAAAACCTAAGAAATAAAAACATCATGCAAAGAAAGAATCTATTTTGTTGATTGAACTTGCATTGTATTACATTGCATTGAATTTACTTTGTATTGTATCCTATGATCATTAGAAGTTTGCATGAGAAATTGAAATAATGCTACCACACTTTAGGATTTCCAGGAAGGCTAAATGTGTAAAGTGTTTCACATGGCCTTCAGTACATTGCAGATATTGCGTATATTTTCTTCCTGGTCCAAAATGAGTGAAATTGTTTGTGCATTTTCCTATATCTTTTCTATGTCAAGGCAAATCAGTCTCTTCAAGAGTATGACTTCTCATTCTAAGAACACCCTTGTGCCAACTAGGGAAGTATAAAATATCATCAAAATATTCTCAATTGGCAACAGCTCTTAAGGATGGCCAGAGTACCCAGGCTCGTACCCTGATTGAACAGGAATGAGTCTGGCAGATCTCCTGTTCTAGTCTTTCTATTGCTGTAGTAAACATCACAGCCATTCATAGCTTGGGACATCCCATTGCAGTGCTGCCTAAGGAGTTTTGCACTGGGTTTATAGTCAGATAGCACTACCTGGAAATGCCCCAGATAGTTACAGAATATGAAAATCCACCTTGCACTCTGCTTACTATATTTTACCAGGGTTAACTACTTGTATCTAAACTAAGAGTCATAGTGGAGATTTCCAGCATTTTAATATTGTCATCTCTGATTGCTTGAAAATTGAATTAATAAGGCAATTTTGGTGATTTGTAATTTTGACACTTTGGATGATTAAAAACCAATGCAGTTCAAATGCGCGTCATCACACACTAAAATGTGAGGTTTCTTTTCTGATTGAAAATGCGGTGACAAGGAACTATTATTTAACATCTCAGTAGTAATGAAGTCTGTGGGGGAATGAGTGAAAGCTGACTTGTCCTGCAGGCTTTAACTGGCACTATGGGAGAGCTGGCATGGTCTACCTTCCTGCCTTCCGTTCTGAGCAAATCCTGGTGAACGTGACTGACTACCTAGTAAAACAAGGCATTTCCTGGGTAAATAAAGCAATAACAAGCTACAGCTGTCAGTATCAGTATTCATTGTGTGTGTGTGTGTGTGTGTGTGTGTGTGTGTGTGAGAGAGAGAGAGAGAGAGAGAGAGAGAGATTTCAGAATATAGAATACTATTTTTGAGTAGGCTCCTTTAGGAACCACTTATGCCTGGGTAGGCATCTCTGCTGGAAATCAATCAAAACATGGTCATTAGTGCTCACATTTAGATCATAAACATCTCAGGAAAGTGCCCCTTCCTGTGGTTTGCCAGGCTGTGAGCTGTTGATGTTTTTGTTTTGTATATTACCTTGTTCTAACACAGATGTGTCGTGCAGCCCTCAGGACTGACCCTGATATTTGAGTTAATTGGAATCGAACCCAGTGGAAATTGCAAAGTGTTCATATACTATAGCTGGTTTTTTTTTTTTTAGTTTATTTTTTATTTTTTATTTTTTTGTACTTTGCAAAGATCTGGAAAGTGATTTAAGGAAAACAGAGAGCTGTTGGATAAAGAAAGTGTCGTGCTCCAAAGATATGACTGAGAAACCTCCTCACAAGAAGGGACTCACTTTTTTTTTTTTTTGCAAGATAATTAAGACAGTTGAGATCAAAACCATTTTCAGTTTAGCTCTTCACACTGTGGCCCATCTGAGAACGAGGAGAGAGATGATTTTATGAACTTTTACTGTCAGTTGTGTTCACACTTTTTAGCTGTGGCATAATGGAGCAGAAAAGCAAGGCAGGAGTTAGCAAGTGGAAAAACCATTGATTTCTGTCTCACTGGACTGACTAGAAACATAAGGATCAGATATCATTTGCCAGCAAATAACTGGCTACTCAGATGGTTTAAATGCTGGGAGACAAATGAAGGAAATTATCTATTTCTCCCTAGGATTTCCAATGTATGCATGTGTACTGCATGTGTCCTTACACACAAGGAAGTCTGTGCTAGTGTTAGGTAGATATGGAGTGGAGAGAAGGGAGTCACACAGATAACCAAATCCTGTTTCCAAGATGTGTAGCCTGACTATTATAAAACTCTAGCCCAGTGTTTAATGTAAAAATCTCAATTAAAAAAATCAGACAAAATTGTACAACTTTGGGACAAGATATCTTGAGAGGTAGTCATGAGCTAATCATGAGATCTTGAGTAGTCTTATAAAGACAAGTTAGATATGGTGTAATCAAGATGACCCCAGCTATATCTCTTCATAGTCAGACTGCCCTCTCGTGGCCCCTTGAGGCATTGGCAGTTGCTGGCCTTAAATAGAAAAGGAAGACACTGTGTGTTCCCACATATATGTCCTTGGGAAAGACTATCAACTACAAAAGACCTCAGCTCCATTATAATATAATTTACATTACTTACGGCTTATAATAATCCTTTATGGGGTCTTCTCATGTGTATATGTGTGGTGTTTCTGTGTGATGTCTGTTCCCCATGTGTGTGAACCCATCTGTATGTGCTGACATGCATGCGTCTATGCACATGCGTATGTGGAGGCCTGAGGCTGAACATAGGCGTTTTCTTTCATTCCTGTCTGCCTTGTTAATTGTATACACCGTGTCCACTTTTAATGATCTGGTTGAAGCATCCTGGTACTCCAGGCCAAATCCTACTCGATCCCGATAACAGAGTCTTTCAATGTGTTGCCCGATTTGAGTTTCAAGTATTTCCTTTTTTTTTTTTTTTTTTGAAGACTTATTGCATTATGTTGAACACAGCCATAAACCTGCAATTTTATTTTATTATAGTGTAAATTGCTCTTCGTGGCTCTTCCGCTTATATTGTACTCAACACACCTGTTGAATCATTCTCTTACTTAACAAAACAAAACACACAAAAACTTCTTTTGCTCCTACCTTACTTTGATTTATACAGATCTTAACCTGAATCTACTGCAATAATTTACAAAATTGTATCCAACTAAAGAACCTTACTGTCACTGTGGCAAGCTGTTAAATTTGAGGCTCTCCATGTTCTTTCTTACGGCTGTTTCTGATGAGTCATCATCTTTCCTTCTTCGTTAGCCTGCTTGCTCTTCTCTGCCAGTGAAATACCCTTTCGGTTCTTCTTGGGATCTTCAGATCAGTAGTGGCCCATTGAAGAGAAGGTCCTGGGCTGGAGAGATGGCTCAGTGGGTAAGAGCACCAACTTCACTTCTGAAGGTTATGAGTTCAAATCCCAGCAACCACATGGTAGCTCACAAACATCTCATAAGAGATATGATGCTCTCTTCTGGTGTCTGAAGACAGCTACAGAGTACTTACATATAATAAATAGATAAATCTATAAAAAAAAAGAAGAGAAGGTCCTTATATTCTTTTGGACAGCAGTAGACTCTTCCCTGCCCACCATTTCTTTTTGTGTTGCCTGGGTCACTTTTCTCATTGCTGCCACAAAACATCTGACAACAGCAACATCTTGGAGAAGAGTGTCTTTGGTTCCCAGTGGACACGCTTCATTGTGGAGGAAAGGCGTGGTGGCAAGAGACATTTTGCACCTGTAGTCAAGAGATAGAGAGATGACTGAGGATGGTTAGTGTTGTTTTCCTTTTTATGCAGTTAAAGTGATTATGACCTATGTGGATGGTCTCTGACTTAAGCTTTCTTCTTTCTTAAGAATCACTCTTTCTACCCATCTTTTGGATGTATCTTATCATCTTATTTTTTTTAATTAATCATTCCATTCCTTTACATCTCAAATGATACTCCATTCCCCGGTTACCCATCCACAATTCCCCCCCCCCCCTGCCCATCCCACAACCACCCTCTCCCGTTCTCCTTTGCCTCCATGAGGGTGCACCCCCACCTACCCACCTTCTCCTGCCCTACTGCTCCAGCATCCCCCTATGCTGGGGCATCAAATTTACACAGGAACAAGGGTATCCCCTCCCATTCCTGTCAGGCAAGGCCATCCTCTGCTACATATGTATCTGGAGTCATGGATTCCTCCCTATACACTTCTTGCTTGGTGGTCTATTCTCTGGGAGCACTGGGTATTCTGGCCAGCTGATATTGTTCTTCCTGTGGGGTTGCAATCCCCCTCAGCTCCTCCAGTCCTTCCCCAAGCTCCCCCATGGGGTCCCTGAGCTTAGTCTGATGGTTGACTCCAAGCATCTATATCTACATTGGTCAGTTGCTGGCTGGACACATGTCAGCCCATGTGTCAGCAAGATAGGATGGATCCCCAGGTCTGGCAGTACCACATGGCCCTTCCTTCAGTCTCTGCTCCATTTGTTGTCCCCTTTCTTCATTTGGGCAGGAACATTTCTGAGTCAAAAATTTGAGATGGGTGGGTGTCCCCTTCCTTCAATCAGGGCTCATGCCTATATGGTAGAGGGGGTCTCTGTAGGTCCTATCTCCCCCTTCTCTAAGCACATTATGGCTAGAGTCATCCCAGTTGGGTCCTGGGAGCCTCTCTTTTCCCTGGTGTCTGAGACCCTCCAGTAGCTAGCCCCATTGCCTCATTTTCCCTGCTACATATTTTTATTTGATTTCCTGACTCTCTGTATCTCTCTCCCATCCCCTCCAGTACCTGATCCTGCCCCTTATTTCCTCACCCTCCTCTCTCCCTCCCAGGTCCCCCCTCCCTCTCTTTTCCCTTCCTTTAATCAATTCCCCATTTCCTTTCCCTTCCCTTCCCTTCTCTTTCCCCTTTCTTTTCTCTATGTCCTCTTTCTTTACTTTCTTTTTTATTGGATATTTTATTTGTTTTATTTCTAATGTTATCCCCTTTCCTGATTTCCCCTCCAGAAACCCTGTATCCCATCCCCCCTTCCCCTGCTTCTAAAAGAATGCTCCCCACCCACCCACCCACTCCCACCTCCCTGCCCTGGCATTCCCCACATTGGAGCATTGAGACTTCACAGGACTAAGGGTCTCTCCTCTCATTGATGCCCAACAAGGTCATCCTCTGCTAAATATGCAGGTGGAGCCATGGATCAATCCATGTGTACTCTTTGGTTGGTGATCTAGTCCTTGAGATCTCTGGGGGAGGGGGTCTGGTTGTTTGATATTGTTCTACCTATGGGTTGCAAACACCTTCATCTTTCTCCAATTCCTCCATTGGGGACCCTGTGCTCAGTGCAATGGTTGGCTGTGAGCATCTGCCTCTGTATTTTTCAGGCTCTGGCAGAGCCTCTCAAGAGACAGCAATATCAGGCTCCTGTCAGCAAGCACTTTTTGGCATTCTCAATAGTGTCTGTGTTTGGTGTCTGTACATGGGATGGATCCCCAGGTCGGGAAGTCTCTGGATGACCTTTTCTTCAGTCTCTGCTCCAGACTTTGTCTCTGTATTTCCTTCCATGAATATTTTGTTCCCCCTTCTAAGAAGAATCAAAGTATCCACACTTTGGCCTTCCTTCTTTTTGAGCTTCTTGGGTATTCTGAGCTTTTAGGCTAATATCTGCTTATCAGTGAGTACATACCATGTGCGTTCTTTTGTGATTGGGTTACCTCACTCAGGATGATATTTTCTAGTTCCATCCATTTGCCTGCAAATTTCATGAAGCCATTGTTTTTAATAGCTGACAAGTATTCCATTGTGTAAATATACCACATTTTCTGTATCCATTCCTCTGATGAAGGACATTAGAGTTGTTTCCAGCTTCTGCTATTATAAATAAGGCTGCTATGAGCATAGTAGAGCATGTGTCCTTGTTATATATTGGAGCATCTTTTGTGTATATATGCCCAGGAGTGGTATAGCTGGGACCTCAGGTAATACTATGTCCAATTTCCTAAGGAACTGCCAGACTTATTTCCAGAGTGTTTGTACCAGCTTGCAATCCCACCAACAATGGGGTAGTGTTCCTCTTGCTCCACATCCCTGCCAGCATCTGCTGTCACCTGAGTTTTTGATCTTAGCCATTCTGGCTGGTGTGAGGTAGAATCTCAGGGTTGTTTTGATTTCTATTTCCCTGATGACTATGGATGTTAAACAATTCTTTAGGTGCTTCTCGGCCATTTGATATTTCTCAGTTGAAAATTCTTTGTTTAGCTCTGTACCCCATTTCTTAATAGAGTTATTTGGTTCTCTGGAGTCTTTGTATATACAAAGACTTTGTATATACAAAGAACTTCTTGAGTTCTTTGTATATATTAGATATTAGCCCTCAGTCAAATGTAGGATTGGGAAAGATCTTTTCCCAATCTGTTGACAGTGTCCTTTGCCTTACAGAAACTTTGCAATTTTGTGAGGTCCCATTTGTAGATTGTTGATCTTAGAGCATAAATCATTGGTGTTCTGTTTAGGAAAATTTCCGCTGTGCCCATGTGTTCAAGGCTCTTCCACATTTTCTCTTCTATTCATTTCAGTGTATTTGGTTTTATGTGGAAGCCCTTGATCTATTTTGACTTGAGGTAAGAATGGATCAACTTGCATTCTTCTACATGCTGACCTCCAGTTGAACCAGCATCATTTGTTAAAAATGCTGTCTTTTTTCCATTGGATGGTTTTAGCTCCTTTGTCAAAGACCAAGTAACCATAGGCATGTGGGTTCATTTCTTGGTTTTCAGTTCTATTCCATTGATCTACCTGCCTGCCTCTTTACCATTTCAATGCAGTTTTTATCATTATTGCTCAGTAATATAGCTTGATGTAAGTGATGGTAATTCCCCCAGAAGTTCTTTTATTGTTGAGAATAGTTTTCACTATCCTGGGTTTTTGGTTATTCCAAATGAATTTGCAAATTGCTTTTTCTAACTCTATTAAGAATTGAGTTGGAATTTTGATGGGGATTGCATTGAATCTGTAGATTGCTTTTGGCACAAAAGCCATTTTTGCTATATTAATCTTGCCAATCCATGAGCATCAGAGATCTTTCCATCTTCTGAGGTCATCTTTGATTTCTTTCTTTAGAGACTTGAAGTTCTTGTCATACAGATCTTTCACTTGCTTGGTTAAATTCACAATAAGGTATTTTATATTATTTATGACTATTGTGAAGGGTGTCATTTCCCTGAGTTCTTTATACAGCCTGTTTATCTTTTGACTAGAGGAAGGCTACTGATTTGTTTGAGTTAATTTTATATCTGGCCACTTTCCTGAAGTTGTTTATCAGGTTTAAGAGTTCTCTGGTGGAATTTTTGGGTTACTTAAGTGTACTATTTTATCATCTGCAAATAGTGATATTTTGACTTCTTCCTTGGCAATTTGTAATCCTTTGACCATTTTTTGTTGTCTAATTGCTCAGGCTAGGACTTCAAGTACTATACTTAATAGGAAGGGAGAGAATGGGCAGCCTTATCTATTGTCTAGTCCCTGACTTTAGTGGGTTTGCTTCAAGTTTCTCTCCATTAAGTATGATGTTGGCTACTGATTAGCTATATATTCCTTTTACTATATTTAGGTATAGGCGTTGGATTCCTCATCTTTCCAAGACTTTCACCATAAAGGGGTGTTGATTTTTGTCGAATGCTTTCTCAGCATCTAATGAGATGATCATGTGGTCTTTTTCTTGGAGTTTGTTTATACATTGGATTACATTGATGGATTTCCATATATTGAACCATCTTTGGGTTGAAGCCTGCTTAATGATGATGGATGATTGTTTGGATGTGGTCTTAGATTCAATTTTCAAGAATTTTATTGAGTATTTTTCCATTGATATTCATAAGTGAAATTGGTCTGAAGTTTTCTTTCTTTGTTGGGTCTTTGTGTGGTTTAGGTATAAGCATAATTGTGGCTCATAGAATGAATTAGATAGTGTACCTTCTTATCTATTTGTTTGAAATAGTTTGAAAAGTGTTGGTATTATGTCTTCTTTGAAGTTGTGATAGAATTCTGCACTAAACCCATTTGGTCCTGCTTTTTAAAAAATATTTATTTATTTATTTATTTATTTATTTATTTATTTATTTTGGTTGGGAGACTTATGCCTGCTGCTATTTCTTTAGGGGGTTATGGTAATGTTTACATGGTTTATCTGATCCTGATTTAACTTTGGTAACAGGTATCTTTCTAGAAAATTGTACATTTCATATAGATTTTCTAGTTGTGTTGAGTATATGCTTTTGTAGCAGAATATGATGAGTTTTTGAGTTTCTACCGTTTCTTTTATTATATCTCCTTTTTTCTTTCTGGTTTTGTTAATTTGGATACTGTCTCTGTGCCCTCTGCTTAGCCTGGCTAAGGATTTATCTATCTTGTTGATTTTCTCAATGAACCTGTTTTTAAATAATAATTATTATTATTTGTATGGTTCTTTTTGTTCCTACTTGGTTGATTTCAGCCCTGAGTTTGATTATTTCCTGTTGTCTACTCCCCTTGGATGTATTTGCTTTATTTTTGTTCTAGAGCTTTCAGGTGTGCTGTCAAGCTGCTAGTGTATGTTCTCTCCAGTTCCTTTTGGAGGCACCCAGAGCTATGAGTTTTTCTCTTAGCACTGCTTTCATTATGTCACATAAGTTTTGGTATGTTGTGCCTTCATTTTCATTAAATTCTAAAATGTTTTAAATTCCTTTCTTTATTTTTTTCTTGACCAAGTTACCATTCAGTAGAGTATGTTTTTATTTTTATTAAAGACCAGCCTTAATCCATGGTGTTCTGATAGGATACATGGAATTATTTCAATCATTTTGTATCTGTTGAGGCCTGTTTTGTTACCGATTTTATGGTCAATTTCGGAGAAGGTACGATGAGGTGCTGAGAAGTTACATTCTTTTTTTTTGTTTGTTTGTTTGTTTTTGTTTTGGATGAAATGTCCTATAGATATCTGTTAAATCCATTTGGTTCATAGCTTCTGTTATTTTCACTGTCCCTCTGCTTAGTTTCTGAGTCTATGACCTGTCCATTGGTGAGAGTGGGGTGTTGAAGTCTTTCACTATTACTGTGTGAGGTGCAATGTGTGCTTTGATCTTAAGTAAAGTTTGATGTCCTTGCATTTGGGGCATAGATGTTCAGAATTGAGGGTTCATCTTGGTGGATTTTTCCTTTGTTGAGTTTATAGTGTCCTTCCCCAACTTTTTTATTTTTAATAAGTTTTGGTTGAAACTCCATTTTATTGGATTTAGAATGGCTACTCCAGCTTGTTTCTTGGGATCATTTGCTTGAAAAATTGTTTTCCAGCCTTTTACTTTGAGGTAGTATCTGTCTTTTTCACTGAGGCATGTTTCCTGTATACACCAAAATACTTGGTCCTGTTTATGTATACAGTCTGTTAGCCTATGTCTTTTTTATTGGGGAATTGAGTCCATTGGTGTTGAGAGATGTTAGGGACCAATGATTGTTGCTTCCTGTATTTTTACTGTTTGAGTTGAAAGTGTTTCTATTCATTTGGGTATGTTGAAAGAAGATTACTTCCTTGCTTTTTCTAGGGTGTAGTTTCCCTCATTCTGTTGGACTTTTCCTTCTATTATGCTATGTAGAACTGGATTTGTGGAAAGGTATTGTGTAAATTTGGTTTTGCCTTGGAATACTTTGGTTTTTCTATCTATGATAATTGAGAGTTTTGCTGGGCATAGTAGCCTGGGCTGGCATTTGTGTTCTCTTAGCAGTTGTATGACATCTGGCCAAGATCTTCTGGCTTTTAGAATCTCTGTTGAGAAGTCTGGTGTTCTGATAGGCCTGCCTTTATGTGTAACTTGATTGTTTTCCTTTACTGCTTTCAACTCCTCTTTCTTTGTTTTGTGCACTTGGTGTTTTAATTATTATGTGAAAGGAGCTATTTTTTTCTGGTCCCATCTGTTTGTTATTCTGTAGGCTTCTTGTCTTTCTTTACTTTAGGGAAGTTTCCTTCTATAATTTTGTTGACAGTGTTTGCTGGCCATTTTTTTTCTTTTTGTTTTTCTTTTTATTAGATATTTGCTTTATTTACATAGATATTTGCTTTATTTACATTTCAAATGGTATCCCCTTTCTGAGTTACCCCTACTGCAAATCCCCTATCCTCTCTTTCCCCCTGCTCATCCCCCCAACTCCAATTTCCTGACTTGCATTCCCCTATTCTGGGGAATTGAGCCTCCACAGGACCAATGGCCTCTCCTCTCATTGATGTCTGAAATGGTCATCTTCTGCTACATATGTAGCTGGAGCCATGGTTCCCTCCATGTGTACTCATTGGTTGGTGGCTTAGTCCCTGGGAGCTCTGGGGGTACTGATTGGTACATATTATTGTTCCTCCTGCAGGGCTGCAAACCTCTTTAGCTCCTTGGGTCCTTTCTCTCTAGCTGCTCCATTGGGGACCATATACACAGTCTATTGGTTGGCTGAGAGCCATGCGTGTTTTGATCCACTTTCCAATAAGGATCAAAGTATCCACACTTTTGTCCTCATTCTTGAGCTTCATGTGGTCTGTGAGTTGTATCTTGGGTATTCTGAGCTTTTGGGATAATATCCACTTATCAGCGAGTGCATACCCTGTGTCTTCATTTGTGATTGGGTTACCTTACTCAGGATAATACTTTTCTGGCCTTTTGATTTGGGACTCTCCACTTTCTTCTATACCTATTAATTTTAGGTTCAGTCTTTTCATTGTGCCCTGTTTTTCTTAAATGTTTTGAATCAGGAACTTTTTGCTTTTTGTGTTTTTTTGACTGTTGTGTTGATGTCTTCTATGGTATGTTCCACACCTAAGATGCTCTCTTCTATCTCTTGTATTCTGTTGGTGATGCTTGCATCTGTGACTCCTGCTCTCTTTCCATCTCCAAGGCTGTCACCCTTTGTGTTCTCTTTAATGTTTCTTTTTCAGTTCTTAGATCCTGAATGGTTTTCTTCAATCCCTTTTCCTGCTTGATTGTGTCCCCCTGTATTTCTTTAAGGGATTTATGCATTTCCTCTTTAAAGGCTTCTACTTGTTTACATGTCTTCTCCTGTTTTCTTTAAGGGAGTTATTTACGTCCTTTTTTTAAATCTTTTTTTTAAATATTTTTATTTTCTATATTCTTTGCTTACATTCCAAATGTTTTCCCCTTTCCCGGATCCCCCCTCCCCATATGTCCCATAAACCTTCTTCTCTCCATCCATTCTCCAATCTCTGTCCTTATATTCCCCTCTAATGCTAGATCAATCCTTTCCTGGATCAGGACCTTCTCCATACTTCTTCATGGGAGTTATTTGTTATGCGGTTTGTGCCTTGGGTATTCAGGGCTTCTGGGCTAATTAATATCCACTTATCAGAGATTGCATTCCAAGTGTATTCTTTTGTGACTGGGTTACCTCACTTAGGATGATATTTTCCAGATTTATGTCTTTCTTAAAGTCGTCTATCATGTTCATGAAATGAGAATTCAGATCTGATTCTTTCCTTACAGGTGTATTTGGGGTATCCAGGGCTTGCTGTGGTGGGAGAACTGGTATGTTGTCAAGTCATATTGGTTTCTGTTGCTTATGTTCTTGTGATTGCTTCTCACCCTCTAGTTAGCTTTGATGGTAATTGGCCTCACTGTCTCTGACTGGAGACTGTCTTCCTGTCAGCCTGTGATCCTGTGATCCTGGATATGTCAGAACCCCTGGGGCAGGGGGTTGAGCTGCCACTGGCTGTTGACTATATGGGTTTGGATCCAGAGCAGAGGTTCTGCTCCAGGCACTGGAGTACACCAGAAGGCTTGCAAGTCTCCAGCTAGGCAGGGTATCTGTGTCCTGGGGTTGTAGTGGTCATAGTACCTAGGGTATTGGGGTGGGGTTTGGAGTATTTCCTGTGATTCTGGGTGTGTCAGAAAATCTGGGGGGGGGGTGTCAAGCTGCAACTGGGGTATGGGCTGTGTGGGTTTGGATTCATAGCAGAAGCTCTGCTCCTGACACTGATGCAAACTGGAAGGTGAGGGCCTGTATCTTATCATCTTAATTAACCTAGAAAATCCCTTGCAGATATTTCTCAGAGTTTGTCATCTAGGTCATTCTAGGTTTTGCCAGATTGACAATCAATAGTAACCAACAAGTGGGGTTCCATAGAGCTTAACACTGAAGCTAAGGTGCCTTGCTACTTAATTTACTTTCTTTGTGTATTAAATATTCATCTGAAGGAGAATCACAATTACATTTTTTAAAATAGATTTTTAGCATAATACCTATCATTCCTGCTACATAGTTGGGAGTAAATAAGTGTTTCAAGAACACTTATCTCCAATTAGAAAAATCAATATGCTATTAATATTCAAAGTGGTTAATGTTGACTTAAAATTAACAGCGCATCATAAGATTATTCCCTATTATGTGACTTATTCTCCAGAAATATTATCTTAAAATGTCATTGGGATTTGAGCAGAAAGTATTGCCTCCCTTTTATGGAGAATGGTGCTACTAAAGGGAAGAAAAATTGCACAGGATTCCAGCAAAACAGATCAAGGGAGCTATAGATTAACAAAAAAGAGTAGCTATATTGTACATGGCTGGTTGTGACAACTGTAGAGGCTAAGTCATACCATCTTTTGGAGTATCAGAAAGTGGTGGTGTAGGTCTAGTTCATGCCCAGTGACTGTAAATGCTAATATTAGAGGGAAAAGGTAAGGTAAGATGCTTAGGTATCCAGGGGAGAGAACATGTGTTGTTCCTTTTATTCAAATTCTCAATTGTTTTTGATCCTTGCCCCTTCTACTGATTTGAATGTGAATCTTACCTAGAAATATCCTTATCGATGTACCTAGATGTAATAAGTTACCAGCTTAGTTCACCTAGTCTATTGACCTGTAAAATTAAACATCATATGGCTATTAGGCGCTTTTTTTTCTAGTTAAATTAGAATGCTGCTATAAAGCAATCACAATTTAAGAATTTAACTTACTCCCTTAAGAAATGTTGCTTAGTTGGCAAAATAGGAAAATTCCAGAAATAACAGTTAGGAATTAGGAACTTTTAGCCTACAGCATAGCAAATATATTCTGAAATCCAGGATCTTCAGGGTTTGTGGATGACTATTAACAATCATAAAATGTCAACAATGTTACAGAATGCTGGAGTAGAGATCTCTCAGAAAGGTTACCTTCAAATAAGGGTAACTAAATTATTAATCATGGTATAACACAAAAGAACTTATTGTTAAATGAAAAATTACAGATTTTAACCTTGCATCAGTTTTATTAATAGCTGCAAAGATACAAGTAAATATCAGGAATTAGTGGAATGTTAGGTCTGACATGGTCAGTGCTACTCCTCGGGGTGCTTTTTGCTGAGTATTCTGGTCAAGATTTGTCATGTCTTTTGAATGATACCCATTGACTGAGTTACATATAAAAACAAGTATTCACTAGTAGGCATACATTTTTTGCAGCCTTGTCTTAGTCAGGGTTTCTATTCCTGCACAAACATCATGACCAAGAAGCAAGTTGGGGTGGAAAGGATTTATTCAGCTTACACTTCCATGTTGCAGTTCATCACTAAAGGAAGTCAGGACTGGAACTCAAGCAGGTCCGGAAGCAGGAGCTGATGCAGAGGCCATGGAGGGATATTTCTTACTGGCTTGCTTCCCCTGGCTTGCTCAGCCTGCTCTCTTATAGAACCCAAGAGCACCAACCCAAAGGTGGTACCACCCACAAGGGGCCCTCCCCCCCTTGATCACTAATTGAGAAAATGCCCCACAGCTGGATCTCATGGAGGCACTTCCCCAACTAAAGCTCCTTTCTCTGTGATAACTCCAGCCTGTGTCAAGTTGACACACAAAACCAGCCAGTACAAGCCTATTTTAATAAATGTTCAACCTCTCTTCTTGATCACCATCTAGCAGAGACAGGGGAAAGTTATTAGGATATGGGGGGAGTGACCTGTTCAGTGATAGTTATTTGGGGGCGAACTCCATCTTCTTTGGCAGCAGTTCAGTCCTATAGCCAACACAAAATATGATTCAGCAGCAGTTCAGTCCCATAGCAAACTCCAGCAGCTGCAAACAAGTCCTCTAGGCAGGCAGACACCAGGCATGAACCAGCAGCTGTATTCAATCCTGAAGAAATCGCAAGACTCAGCAACTGGCCTGAGCCTGCGGAAGCAGCAAGCTGACACTGGAACCTCCCGAGCAGTTCTTGGGTGCGTTTCTTTCAATGGCAACATTATCAGAAATGGAGCTTAACAATGCTATGTAAGGCAAACCATTACATGTGTGTCCAATACATGCATGTCCTTAGTGAAGAACAGCAAGGGGGAACAAATGAAACCAATACTTATTGTTCATCTCCCACTGTCTGTGGGTTCATATTTATACTCCTTTATCACACATCCTTTCACTTGTCGGCTATAGCAAATCATCCTTTCACCCGTGTCTGCTTCAACCATTCTTTCACATGTCTGCTTTAGCAAGATATCGTTTTACTTCCGTGCCCCAGCAAACCATCATTTGACATAACTGACTTTCAAAAGAAACTATACGTTTCCACTTCATTCACTCACAACACATTTTTGTTTTGTACATGTTTCTGTTCTATGTGTTATTTATTTTCATCAGAGATTCCAAAGATTATTGTTAATTTTATTTTATTTATAAGTAAGCCTAGACAGGCCAGATATATACAGATGGAAGTAAGGACTCCTAAATCCTTCCTTTGGAAACACTGCCAGCATAATTGCTCAGGAGCCGGTAATTAGCACACCTAAAAGAAACAGGACAAGGTCAACTCCCTTCTTCCTTTCTGGGGATGTATCTTCCATGCTCACAGAAGGAGAGGATACAAGCTATCTTCTAAATACTTTCTTCACAGCTGACATTTTACCTTTACCTTCCCTGTGCTCTCTAAGAGAATGCATGTTTGTGTTGTGTTTTGTGACTTGAGGAAATGGTAACTACTGGCACGAAATATGACTCCTCACTATGAGCAGAGATTATGCAGATCTTACAACAACAACAAAAACAACAACATCTTATTTCTTTATAATCAGCTGAGTGTGAATACTAAGAAATCTTTACGATTTCTTTGTGTTTTGACCTTAATTTATGCCATCAGCAAACAGGGGCCAATTTTATTGAAATAAAGGAGGATAAATTATACTGTAGATGCTGCCTGCTTCAAGTTTGCCTTGTAACTGTAGACAGCATTTTCCAACAATATTCACATAACACCAAGCAATCCTAACAGAGGAACAGTGTAGACTATACAATGATTTTAAAGCAATGCAAAATCAAGGTGATATCTATTTTTGCTGCACCTTTAATGGTTTTTCTTGGTTAGGATTTTGAGATGGGTCTGACTCTGAGATGGGTAGCCCACCTGAGAACCTCCTGCCTCAGTGCTAGGATTTTAGGAGTGCTACTGTGCCTGCCATGCATTCTATTGTTTAGGTAGGAGCTAGTTAAAGTAGACATGTTTTATCTGTCAATTGGGGGAACATGTATAAAAATTGTAAATAGATCCTGTTTAAAACCCAAAATGAAAAACAATTATTAAACTTCCCTGCTATTTCTGAGAACAAATGCTGTCTGTTAGTCTTTGCGTATTAGTAGGGAATGACAAAGAATTTACATGTGAAATCAGAGCTTATTTCAAAGGCCAATATTATCATTTTGCTTTTTGATTTGTTTATAGTAGTTTTTTTACTCTATATTAAATACATTTATCAATATTAAAAAATATTTAAAAATTATTGTCAAAGCATTTTGACTGTGAAATGTTATCTACCAACAGAAATTCTGTTAACATGGAAATGTAAATAAAAGGCTTTATTCCTGAAAGGCAGGTGTCAGCAGAATGGGTAATGGACACAGACATGAGAATAAACCACAATAAGAACAGGTCCTGTTTCTACTCGGCCTCCTTAAATCCACTTGCAAATCCATCATCCGGCAACTGTGAAAGGCAATAACTCGCAGTGAAGCTTCTGTATTAGCCTTACCCAGAGGGCCCAAAGCTGTTCTCAGTTCCCCTTGGCCCAGCCTACTCAATAAAGCAGCGCAGACGCGTGACATAGCCCCAGCTAGCCTCCCTCCCCATCTTTCCACAGCACAGACGCCTAATACAAATCAGATGTGAAATTCAGACACTGACCCCAAACTCCAGGTGACAATACCTTTCAGATCCACCTAGTTTTCCTTTAATGCAATTCACCCTTGCTCTCCTAATTTTAATGAAATCTTGAAAGGAAAAAAATAATCTTCCTGAAAATAAGATTTCTGGTTAGGTTTTCAGATTCAGTAGCCTGAAGGTTTTCTGAAAACTGCTAAATACATTGCTCAACGCTTCCTTTGTGAGCCTTCAGGAGAGATGTGACAAGTCTTAAGCCAGCCTTAGTAAGTTTTCTTAACATTGTAGCCATTGTTTTCTGCTTTTCTCCCTTTAAACATAATGTTAACAGTCACTTGAAACAAATATCGGCTTTAATGTGGGGCCAATTACTAATAATTACTTCCTAAGAGGAAAGGTTCTTGAAAATTCATTGCCATCCAACTGTCAATAGGGCCCTTTAATTTGTATATTAAGACTTTTAGAAAATTCTAATGTATTACTTCACTTTACATTTTGTTGTAACCATACACAGGCAGTTTAAGAAACCGCCCAGCAAGTGACTTTCTGTGCTGAATTTGGTTTTCATGGTGATGCTGTAATAAGAAGCCCTCAGAACTATTCTTTTGAAAAAAAAAAAAACACAGAACATCTGAAGGAACAACATGAGATTTCATGGTATCTTCACCCCACAAAAAAAAAAAAATCAGCACCATAATATAACAAGGACAGATATTTGAAAACTGGATTTGTTTCCCACATAGGTGAACATTTTGCTTGCATGTGCATTTATCTACCCCATGTGTCCCTGCACACGTCAGAAGGGTGATGAATCTCCTGGAACCAGTGCTAGGACTGTTATAAGCCTCCATGTTGGATGCTCAGAGCTGAACCTGGGTCCTCTCAATATGACTAATTAGTCTTTACCACAGAGCCATCCCTCTATCGCTAAAAGGGCTGGTTTTAAAAATAGGATGTATAATTCCAATGATGATGGATCTCCCAGGGAAGAGTTGATGGATGTTTATAGAATGTGCATTTTCATTACCTTCTTTTAAGAAACAAGCTCCTTAACATAGGATAGTAAGTAACATAGGATAGCAGCAACAACCGATTTTCCCCCGTTAGGCAGGAACATGATAATGGTGTATGGAATCCAAATCCCTATAGTGATGTGCAGAGTTGTTGAGAATTGTCCACATAACCCTAGCCGTAGAGCCTGAGCACTGACCTGGGTCAGGGACTATATCACCAAGAAAATTGCAATGTGGTTGGAGTCTGTCCTGGACACTGGCAGCTGCAGGGAGCTAGGCAGGCAATTTATAGGAAGAGCAAAGCAGAGGGCAGACCTGGAGCCACCTCTGATTGCCAGGCTTCCTTCTAAACTACTGGGCAGTGTGAAATGGATGCTAACTATTAGCTTCTGAGAGCATGAATGTTGTTATGAATTAAATTTTAGTTTAAAAATATATAAAACATTTGAAAGTACTGATCCAATACATAGGAGGATCTGCACTCCCTCTAACAATGATTACTAGTGTATTATTATAGTCTGGTTCAAAAACTGTCTATCACTGTGGTTATATCTGTAGGGTGAATGTCTCTCTCTCTATATATATATTTGTTGTCTTTAAAAGTAATGGTTTTATATAACCTGATTTCCATACCGAAATTACTATATAGTCTTAAATCTGGGTTTTCTCTGTCAACAGAAAAGTGATCTGAATAGATCTTAATATCGGTTGAACATTTTAAGCCTGTGCTTGATCCTGGGAATATAAGTATACCTAAAAGGAAAAAAAAAAAACACAGATCAACAATATCATAAGATCCTGCAGCATTGTAAGTGGACATTTTAAATTCTGTGTGTATGTGTATGTGTGTTTCTCTAGACAGATGATTCAAATACTTTCTTCGTGCAGTTTAGCTATCAGAAAAACTTAACTACACATTACCACAACATCATCATAAAGAAAAAGACATTTCTATGTGATTGCAAACCTAACAGTATAAAAGAACAACTGGCTTGACTTTCTCCACACAGCATGTAAACGGTCTGGGCTCCTTGAATGAAATCTGTATAGATCTGTTGGTCAAAGTGTTATGGTATTGCTGGTAAAAATACATGATCAAACAGATTAAATGTTGTTTTTTTCTCATAATCAATTAGAATATAGTTTTCTGATTTCTAGTCCAGAGATTGAAGTTGCCCTGTCCCCTTTCATCTGGTAACTCTCCAGTGACAATTAAAATAGAACTCCTAATTTAACTGTTGATTGCAGAATACTAAGGAGAAGTCTCTAAGTACAGGGTAGTGCCTACACTTCTGATTTATGAGCAAGGTCAGGCGTGGCACTCCATGTATGCCAATGCAATTAGAAGGGTATTGGATTTGTCAGCTAAGTGTAAAATACCCCTGTGCTGCAGAGTGAAGCCTTCATTTTCTAAGTAAATTAACTGTAATAACTATCAAACTACAGCTGGTAAGCAAGCCAGCCATCTGTGAAAGGGGAATCTATCGACAGCAAAAGCCTTGTTAGACGATTCTTACAGATAGCGGAAATTCGAACAGACAGAGCTGGTTTTTTTTGAGCCTAGGAAAAGCAAAAGAAAACATAAAAGAATATCACCCCATAACTTTACTTCTGCAAAGAAAACCAGCTTGGAGATGAGAAAATAAATAGCACGGGTGAGCCGTTCATCTAGAGCTCCGTGTAAGTACAATGAAGCAGGAGTCAACCGAGAGCTTTTAAAGCTCATGGTACTTTGAGTCACATGACTCACACAGGGACCTCTGAGCCAGTCTGGTTCGTGTGCATTCTGTGAATTGATCTGGGCTCCCAGCTTCTTTGCTATTTGCATAGTTTAGTTGCAGGTCATAGAACTTTGTTTGTGGAGGGGTTCTCCTCCCCTCTCCCAGATTTAAGCACAGAAATTTAATGGAATACCTTGTTTTCTTTTTTTCTTCATCTTGAAACGCCTTACAATGATCTTCATATTTAAAGATCTTGAGCCTGGATAGATATGAAGCAGGTTCTAACATCTTTCTAGAAATCTGTTTCGGAAAAAAGAGGACATGCCACAAGTTTATTAAGATGTCTTAAGAGATTTCTTATCCATCTTTAGTAGATGAGACAATCTTCTAAAAGGAAGAAAGATTTGTTTCAGCTCATGGTTTCTGAGGCTTTAGCACAAGGCACAAATCTCTCCTGTGAGTGTCTGTTTCCTCAGGATTTTACCACCTGCCATGTGTGGGACAGGGTGGCATCCATGAAGCCTGCAGCATATGAGCTTTCAAGGGACACAGACTGTAAGCATTCCTCCTACTAAGATATATCTTACCTAAGGTCTTTCAGAGAAGAGAATAGAGCCAGAATTAGAAAAATAATCAGTTGGGTTATGTTCTGATTAGGTTGAACATTTAAACCCATTGATTGTTAATTCTACCATTTTTTTTTAATTCATAAAGAAACATAGTATGTCTCTTAAAAGACCTTATAGGACAGACATGAAATCATACTTCTGCTGTATGGGGTGGTGCTCAATGGTGTATTCTTTCTTCTCCTTGTGAAAATATGACGTAGCAGCTGAAATTTCCCCCATTCCCAAGTGGCATTCACTAAAACCCTCCCAAAGTGTTTTTCCAAGGAAATCATGAGGAAAACGTTATGGCTATTTAGGTGAAGATACTGTCAGAAAGACAGTCTTTAGTAAGGCATTAGGAGTGAAAAGACTTAAGAGAAAGAACATAAAACCCAATCCAGAGAGCTATTACAGAAGGAAACACCTACATAGGTTAGCAATGGGGAACCGTGTTTCCTGGAAGAATTTTTCAGATTTGATTTTATTAAGGGTAATGTATTTCCACACACAGTGAGTTCCATCATAATGAAGCTCTTTATTTCTGCCTATATTACCAGATGTGCTGCAAGTCAATGATTGAAAAAATTCCTTGAGGGGCAATAACACTAAATAAATACATAATTATTATTTGGGGCTGTTTATTTCACTTGAGCAAAAAAAAAAAAAAAAAGTTGACAGCTTCATTATGTCAGGCCTGTGAAAGCTGGTAACTTATTCTGTGGTCTTTGAAATTATTATGTTCTTTGGATTGTACTTTGCATGAGTTAATGGGAACATGGCTAAATGTGACACACAGTGGGCACAGCATTTTCTCCATTAAACTCCGTGTGCCAAGAAGCCTGGTTTGGGAGCAAAATGTATGAAAAACACCCAGGGCTTCAGAACATCACAAGGCCAGGCTGATGACATATTTGTCAGAGAAAGCTAGCTGCCAGGCTGTCTTGATAGGAAATGGAACATTCTAATCCCGCAAAAGGCTTGCTGTGAGGAAACCTATACCTGGAACATTGCATACATTCCAGATTAACCTCTCAGGTAGAGCCAGGTGGGTCTGCATTTCACTTGAAAACAACTCAAAGTCAGGAAAAGTAATCATTCATTCAGAAATGTCTGACCCTGAAGGATGAAAAATGTCAGCCACATTGTTGTAGACAGCAACCCTATGACAAAAGAGACATGCATGAAATCAATTATTTGATTGTAAGAACCAGGAATGTGTCTCTTACTTTGACACTTGGGAAGTAGAGGAAGGAGGTCTGGGTTTTGTAGGATAGCCTGAGCTATAGCCTGACACCCCCTATTCCTAGCCACAAAATTTGAGTGGAAAGAGATTTGAAATAAAACTTTTAAGGTAGATATTATTATGACTTTCCTGATGACTAATTTTCTAATACTAGAAGCATGAATTAGAATATTCCAACAATGATTCTCTGCTTCATGAGAGGGTGAAATACATCAGATTTTTAATTTTAAATTTAAGATGCATTTTTAGTACATTATATTCATGCCATGATGAATTTGCTTTCTATAACTGATTTATGTCAAAATATTTTTATCATGTTTTAATTTACTTATCTTGTGTGTACATATGTATAACTGATTTTTTTATTTGTTTTTTTTATTCGATATAATTTATTTACATTTCAAATGATTTCCCCTTTTCTAGCCCCCCCCACTCCCAGATAGTCCCATAAGCCCCCTTCTCTTCCCCTGTCCTCCCTCCCACCCCTTCCCACTTCCCCGTTCCGGTTTTGCCGAATACTGTTTCACTGAGTCTTTCCAGAACCAGGGGCCACTCCTCCTTTCTTCTTGTATCTCATTTGATGTGTGGAATATGTTTTGAGTATTCCAGTTTTCTAGGTTAATAACCACTTATTAGTGAGTGCATACCATGATTCACCTTTTGAGT
The DNA here is from genome assembly GCF_947179515.1 of Apodemus sylvaticus. NCBI lineage: Eukaryota > Metazoa > Chordata > Mammalia > Rodentia > Muridae > Apodemus > Apodemus sylvaticus. The sequence goes on from NC_067490.1 coordinate 31,647,676, forward strand.
CTGGGTTACCTCACTTAGTATGATGTTCTCTAGCTCCATCCATTTGCCTAAGAATTTCATGAATTCATTGTTTCTAATGGCTGAATAGTACTCCATTGTGTAGATATACCACATTTTTTGCATCCACTCTTCTGTTGAGGGATACCTGGGTTCTTTCCAGCATCTGGCAATTATAAATAGGGCTGCTATGAACATAGTAGAGCATGTATCCTTATTACATGGTGGGGAATCCTCTGGATATATGCCCAGGAGTGGTATAGCAGGATCTTCTGGAAGTGAGGTGCCCAGTTTTCGGAGGAACCGCCAGACTGATTTCCAGAGTGGTTGTACCAATTTGCAACCCCACCAGCAGTATAACTGATTTTATGTGTGCATGTGTGCACCATAGCACACACATGTGAGTTACAACATTCAGATTCCACCATAAGGGTTCTGGGATATCTTTTTTGTACACATATGCTGAAGCTAGTTGGGTGCAATACTCTTGAGAGGGCCCTTGATTTGACAGTGGCCAAGCTTGGGTCATGTGTATAACTTTTACCTGTTCAATGTTCACAATGTGAAATTGTAGATTTTGGTTTTCAGATTTGGAATGGTTAACTGTAAATGTATTTTTTATTTTCTACAATTTCTTGGTTTTGTAACTTCATAATTCTAAATTACCATTCAGATGAGCATAAATTTGCATAAGTTGCCACCAGATTTAATTCTCTGTTAGATCTGTCATAGAATACAAAGATAAGGGACCATTTACAACTTTAACTATTCTGGAAACAACAAATGAATAAGTACACCTTTATTTATACTTTCATTGATCATTTATCTCCCTTATTTCTCCAAATGCAGAGTTTCAGTTCCAGGTCTGATAAGTAAGTAAATAAGTAAGTAAGTAAGTAAGTAAGTAAGTAAATAAATAAGAAAGTATCGTATGCTAACAGAAATGAAACTGGTGAATGCTCAACCCCAACCCTTCCTCTAACCAAAACAAACAAGCAAGCAAATAAACCAAAAACAAAGCATCAAACCGAAAGCAGCGGACTTGAGAAGATCACAAATGAGTGGCTTGTGTCAGTGTTTTCAGCACTCCAAATGCAGAAGAAGGAGGATTGCTGAGGTTTTTCATGCCAAGGTAGACAATAGTGGGAGTGTCAAATCATCTAGGGGTATATAGCCAGACTTCGTCATGATAGATAGATAGATAGATAGATAGATGGATAGATAGATAGATAGATAGATAGTTGGATGGATGGATGGATGGACAGATGGGCAGATGGATGGATGGGCAGATAGATAGATAGATAGATAGATAGATAGATAGATAGATAGATAGATAGATAGTTGGATGGATGGATGGATGGACAGATAGATGGATGGATGGGCGGGCAGATAGATAGATAGATAGATAGATAGATAGATAGATAGATAGATAGATAGTTGGATGGATGGATGGACAGATGGACAGATGGATGGGGGGCAGATAGATAGATAGATAGATAGACACATATATACATACATGCATACATACATGGATAGATGATTAATGGATAGATAGATAGATAGATAGATACATACATACATACATACATGGAAAGATAGATAAATTCATACATACATACATGGATAGATAGATAAATTCATACATACATACATATATGAATAGATACATGGAGAGGTATAGATAGATAAATGGATAGATAAATTAATGGATAGATGATTAATAGATAGATAGATGATTAATGGATAGATGGATAGATAGATAGATAGATAGATAGATAGATAGATAGATAGATAGGCAGATAGATAGAGGAAGAGTTTTCAACTTAGAATTTCCAGAGTTGTAAACCTTCAGTGATTCTGTTTTGTCCTTTAAGAGGTTTCTACATCCAGAATATTAGTAACAGTGGTTCATTTGGTACTGAGTACACATGGTAATATTTTTAGTTTGTTAAATTAAATACTTCATGTTAGTAGAACTGAAATCAGAAATAGAGATGTTTCTTGGGGCCAGGAAAAGGTTGGGAGTACTGAAGGAAGAACACACCATTTCTCTTCAGGTATTTTTCAATTTTCCTTTTGTCTCATATACAACTGTTTAAAGTAAATCCAGGTCCTATAGCAAGTCAGCAGGGAGAACTTTGAAATCTTGAGGTTGAGGAATTGCTATCTGAGGACATTCAAATATTCTTAATCCAGAAGTCTAATGTTAGTAGTTTCTTCAATATTTTGTCATATCCTTTTTATTTTTTCAAGTTGGTTTCACAATGTAGAAAGCAATCACCAGTTCATGGTGATTGACTCCAGAAAGTCAGGGATTGATTGATGGTTGTTTAGTGCTAAAAATCAGATTAAAAAAAAAAAAACTACCAATATGGAAAATAAAGCTTGTGATATAACTAATTACATGCCATAGGAATAGCCAGGTACAATCATGGCCACCAGCGGATCCTGGCTGTACTCAGCAATGTGGATCCGGAAGTAGGATATTTCAGGTGTGGCTGAGAACATGCACACCCACTTTACTCACCAGGAGGCTTACTCCAGAACCAGCATTCTGGGCAGAAATACTTGCAGGGATGTCACTTACTCTTGCTCTGCCTGCCTGGAGTGGGCTAATAGAGATTCCTTTTCTCATTTTGAACGTTATTCACCAAGATTTGTACGTTAGGACTCCCACAGGTATGGGATAGGGCTCACGTGCTCGGCTGCCTAGTAGAATCGAAAGAAAATTGGCAACATATGAAAATCATTGAAGCCACATACTGTACCTTCTACTCAGCCAATCTCCTTTTACTTTACGTTGGGAAATCTTGGGTTCTGTATCTACACACGTTGCAGCCTACAGCACAACTCTTATCCCCTTCAGCCTTACAGCGTGCTTGTATGTCAAATGTCTAAAAATCGCAGTGCTCCATGCGTCTCAGTGGTTTCTGGTTGGTTATCATCTCTTGACAAATTTACACTCTTAGCTTCCACGTCGCCATTCTGTGCGAGCCTTTAACTTGTTCCATCCGAGCATCCCTTTTGATTTTGAAGTATAAGCTTTAACAGACTCTTCTTGCTTTCCTTTCCCAAATCATTTTCTCTGCTTGTGTCATTTATTGACACAAGTGCAATTAAATTATTATGCACATTCAGAGAAGCAAACCCATTCATCTCCCTCTTGACCTCATTTCTCATAGTAGTCATATCTACAATCAAACTTGTTTTCCCATGAACCTTTTCGTGGGTGAGATTTTTCTAGGTTATTGGCTTTATTTCATTTTTATAGTGAACTAGACATGAACATTTAAAATTAATCTTTATATTTTTCTTTCTTTCCATCTGTCTCTGTCTGTCTCTGTCTGTCTCTGTCTCTCTCCTTCTCTCTCTCTCTCTCTCTCTCTCTCTCTCTCTCTCTCTCTCTCTCTCTCTCTCTCTCTCTCTCTCTCTCTCTCCAGAAACCAAGCTTGGGAAAGTACCAAGAAAAGTCAAAAATCCCTATAGGTTAGTTAGTTTGTTTGTTCTGCATTCATGCCCTTCTTTCTGCTCCCATTCCTATTGACCTGGCACAGACTTTGACTTCAATAGTTCAGACAACGGTCAAAGCTTTCTAATTGTTCTTCCCACCTCTGGCCTCTAGCCTTCCCAATCAATACACCCCACTGCTGTGTTTCTAAAATCAAATGCCTTATCGTGTAATTTTCTGATTCCATAAACTCCTGTAGCTTCCTCTTGTACTCTTTATCGTCACAGCTCCATACCATTACTCCTGCTTGTCCATGTCATTTGGACATGGCATTCAAGTGTTCGTAGGCTCACAGCTGCCAGCCGCAGAACCTCTGTCCCTCTTCCCCAAAGCCCTCTTGCTCACAGATCCTTTTCTTTTCTTATTTTTGTTTTCTGGTAAAGTTATGTCTATTCACCAGGATCAGCTTTGCATTTTGTGACATCGGATAGTGCTGTGTCTTATTTTCTAAGCGTCTAAATGTAAGCTCTAAGTTCGCATTGCACTGAAGCCATCTGATTTATCCTTGGTCCTTAAACTTTCACAAAAGCAGACCTTGGGTTCTTTTCCCAATCATTTACAGGATCTAGCTCAATGTTTTCAAAATACAAGGTATTAAAGGTTGTATTGGACTGAATCTCAAAATGCACACTGAAGATCCTTGCCTATCCAGAGGCAAAAATCAATAAAACAGGATCCTCTTTAAATGTTTTGTGTATACCACCCTACTGTTTCTTTGTACTGTTATAGTTTTTAAAGTATTCTTTAGTCAACATGTTCATCATTTAATCACAATCAGTCAGGCAACAACTTTCTCCGCATACTGAAATCTATGGGATTTAACATTGAAATATATTAAAATATTCATATCATGTTACTTGTTATTTATTATTATCATTTGCTTTGTTAGACATTTTGCTAACAATGTCCACAATATTCATATAGTTGCTAAAATTGGTCTATGGTTTAAAACAATACACAAAATAGTGATTAGTTAGCAATGTTGGGAATCATGAGCCCGACTCATGATTTAGCGTCTCTCCTCATCTGCTATTTTCTTGTTTTGGGTTTTCAGCATGTTGCCAATAGTGCCTAACAGGCAATTTTTCTGCTCTACCTGAATCGAAATTATGAGTGTGCAAGAAACTGTTTAAACGCTGGTCTTGGTCATCAGTGTTCATTTCCCACAGTGATTGACAACAGCCTGTAATGATGCTATGCAGTCAGACACAGCAGCAAGTTATACTGTCTGATATTTGCAGCACCCCATGCCTGCTTTGATGATCAAGACCCATAGCGAAAAGTTACAGTCTTCCTGCAGGCTGGCTACTTGGATGTCTGGCCTTTGGTAGCAGCCAGTGTGTCCGTGCTCAGCCTGGGGTGTGAACCCTTTGCTACTAAGACTTGATGGCTCTCTGGAACTCTTTGTGTAGGTTCTCTGAAGGTTATTTTCCCCCAGTTTTTTACCTTCCTGCTTCTCTTTGCTTCCATTTCTGTTTCCCCTTCCTCTTCCCTCCCAAAGGAAATGATGTGGGAGTGTTTGTTCTTGTGGGTTAGAAGGATAAGAGCCAGAACAGATGTTTGGCATCAAATAGCCTTGCTTCTAGAGCTAATCAGTCACTAAGGTTTGTGCTTGGACTAATAATGGCTTTTCTGCCACTCACAGTAGTTCTTCCAACATTCGAAGTGCGCCCCCTCTAATCATGGTGGAAATTGTTCATGAGGCTCAGGATGACAAATTAGTCATAGTTCTGGTGGAGGCTGTGCCCTCAGGAGCCAGGCAACCAACTGCAATCTTTGCATAATGGTCTCAAGGCTTCACGGAATGTTCAGGCTGGGTAGCATAGGTAACTTTATTGATTGACAGCCCGGATGCTCAAGGAGGTTCAAGCATCAAAGGAGAATTCCATAGCTGATAATTAGAAAGTCAAATTGGCTCAGCCACAGAGCTTCCTTATTTACAGGGCACTGAACATCAGAAAGAACACTTACGACATAGTCCTTGAAATTTATGAACTATCAACAGCGATGCTAACAGATTTTAACAATGCTTTACACACTTGCCCAAAGGGGCTGCGGGTGGGTCCTTTACACCTGTTTCATATGCATATATGAATAATATAATATCTTTTATGCGATTTTGCACATTGATAGAATAGTTATCATAGACCTTACATTAGTTGTGGATGTTGCTAGGGAGGCATGTAAGCATCTGGATATGGAACAGGGCATGGGATCCTAGAAGAAGCAGGAAAGGCTACCCGTTTTTGCTTTATTTCTTTGTCAGTGAAAGAATATCATTTCTAATTTTTGTTTTCTTTTTTAATTATTATTTTCTCATATGTTACATCCGGACCTCAGTTTTCCCTTTCGCCTCTGCTCCAGTCTCTCCTCTGCACCACACCAGCTATCTGTGATGTATTCCTTCTGCACAGAGGCAGTTTTCAGGGCCAGCATCCATGGAAAAGCATGTTAAGTTTTAAGCAGAGCCTTTCACTAGTGTTTCAAGTTTGGAGCAGCCACTTCCTCTGCAGCTTTTTAGTTTTCCCATTTATTAAATGAGGTAATAATAGCTTCTGCCACAAAGCTAAGGATAAAAATTAGCTGAGAAAATTTAGCAAAATCTGTCAAAGATATATTATCGAAGATATATTTTTTGCTGTAAATATGAATTGTTTGCCTAAATATTAAATGTGTTTACTGTTTTTATTAGTTCAGTGACATTTATTTCAGTCTTTGTTCTAAATTTGTTTTCCTGCCCTGAAGCTTTATAAGAAGCACAGGAATCAATAGGGATTATCTCAACCAAATTTAGAGTTGGCTAAGAGTACTTCAAGGGTTAGGAGACCAAACAAAACAAGAAAAGAGGATTTAAAAGAAGAAATTAGATTACAAAGTTTAAGAGATTAGCTGGGTGGATAAAGGCACTCAGCATGTAGTTTAGATAAAAGCTGGGAAAACACTGGTTCTGCTCTCTTCAGTCAATGGCCCCTGACCCCATTAGCAGTAAACACTTTATCTTATTATCACTGAGATCCGAACTGAATTATTTTAAGCCAATGCATAAAACATAAAATTATATGTATGTATGAATACCACATGATGCTCTAATATTTACTTGCTTGATTACGTCAGACTAAGGATGCATATTTCCTCACATTTTCTCACTCTCAGTCAGAAACGCCTGCAGAGCCTTCAAAGTCTTCCGAGTCTTTGAAGTGTACAGGATGCCATTAGGATCTCCACGCATGGTACCATGCAAGTCACACAGAACAGCTTGTATTTGCTTAACTGTGACTTGGCACCTTTCCTTCTCACCCTGGCCCTCCTCAGCCTAAGGTGGCCGCCATTCCTACCTGCTTATGTCTTACCTTCTACCAGGCTGCTCATGTGTCACCTGTCTTTCTGTGTCTAGCTCATTACCTGTAATGATCGTGTTGTTACTAGATGGCGGGATTTTAGGCTTTTAAAAGGTTGAGTAGTATTCCATTTTCATTATTTATCCATCAGTGGATGAATACTTAAGAGTGCTTTCATTTCTTGGCTTTTTTGCTTTAACGAACATGAGAATGTCATGTCTCTCTGACTTACTGAACTTTTTCCAGTTCATATATCCATAAATAAGATTTCTGACTATTGTATTTTTCCTATTTGAAGAGACTCTGTTTCTTTTGTGAGTGTGTGTATGTGTGTGATAGATCTATTAATTTGTCCTAACTAGTGTAAAATGGACAGATACTTAAATATGTGTTAAGTATACATGTTATCTCTTTTTAGGATTAAAAATAACAACCTAAAAGGGGGGAAGAATGAATAAGATATGAGAAAAAATGTGGCAAAACCCTCTTTTGGATTCCAAATAGAAATAGTATTTACCATGGCAATTACTGTTGTTAGCGTATAAAAGGGGTTAAATTTCACTTTTAGTGTATAAAAGGGGTTAAATTTCACTTAGCGCAGTTAATTCCAAAATACAAATGTAGGAACATTCATGGAAGATGACAGAGAATACTAAAGAATGATGTCAGAGACAAATTAAGAAGACCTTCATTTACTTTGAGCACTATTTTTGCAAGACTGAAGATTTTAGAAATAATGTTCTCTTTCTTGTGAAGAATGAAACCTAGCAGTAAATTTTTAACTTGACTTTAACAACTGTAAGGTTGTGTTATCCATATTTGTTTCTGGTTATGTGAATCCTTTCTATGTGTTCATCTCTATAAGTTGCCCATCATTAAGATCATCTTTATGGGTGAACTAAACCTACTTTATCTTTTCTTTCAATCTTTGTTTTTCTTCACCCTTATTTCTTCATCCATTTTTATCTTTTATACTATAGTTGTGGCTACTAATATTCTATGTCATACTAAAACAGGGCAGAATAGGACACCCATACATTAACAAAATATGTAAATATGTCTATAATGTTCGCTCAAGCTATGGACTTGATTAGTCACTTTGGGTCTGACAAATATTTTCAATGTTCACTATAGAAGAGTGGCAAATGTTTTCTTTCATTCTTTGCTTCTTTCTTTTTTCTTTTTCTTTCTTTCTTTTTTTTAATTTGGTTTACACAAGACATTTATTAACTCTTAGTTTTGGAAGGTAAAACCTATAAAATTGGTATGATTGGTTCCTTCTGCACACTGTGAGCATGGCATGTTCTAGGACTCCTTCTTTGGTTTGCAAAGTAGTGAAAGATGGCCACCTTCTACAGATTCTCCTTATATTGCTTATCCCCTGTATGAGTCTATCTCTGTGACTAAATGTCCTCTATTAAAAACAATTGTCATATTGCACTAAGAGCCAAGGCACTCCTACACAACTCTATTGTAATTAATTAGATGTGAAACTACCTTATTTGAAAATCAGGTTCCATTTTGAAGTTCTGGCTTTAGGATTTTGGTAAGAAAATGTTCTGAAGAAGTGTGGGGGTTCGTAACTACTATCTCAGCACTCAGGAGGCTGAATAAGGGAGGTTGTACTTTTAAGGAAGCCTGAGCTATGTAGTGAGGTGCTGCCTAAAAACAAGATGGGAAGAAAGGAAAAAGTTCTGTGATGTCTTAATTTTCATTATAGGTCAAAGAAGAGAGAAATGTTAGCTAATTACTGACAAATATTTTCCTATCTGTCACTTGGGGGTAATCTGTTCCATAATTTACCTTTTATCCACCACAGAAGGTTTTTCTTATGTTCTGAAATCCTATTTCATTCATTGTGTTGTATTCAGAAGGTATTTAATATCTTTCTCATGTTCATTTATAGTAAAATGTTTGATATGTAGACATTCATATTTGTCCCAAAGTTCATTTATTTATTTTTCAGTAATTCTTGAGGAATATAGAAGCTTATTAAATAATAACTATAGATCAAAGACATTTATCTTCATTTAATCAAAAATATTTAATTATTCAATTTAGTATCTTGAGATTTCATTACATTCCAAATGTTAATATGCTCCAATTAGGTCCTTGGATTTTATTTTTAATGTCATGTCATAGACAGAAGTGATGTATGCTGCTAACATGATTATCCTTTCAAGGTTGGTAAATCAATAATTTTAATTTTTGTCATATAGAATATCCTTTGTGAGCAAAAGTCACAGAATTTTTTAAGTTCTTTAATTCTGTAACTCTTTTTCTAGAATACTCTGTGCCCCATAATTCTATATGGCCAGGTTAATATTTACTTCATATTCAATTAACTATTTTGAGACAGAAATTCTGGTTTTAATATTTTATTTTGTTTACTTGTACTTTAGTCAATAATCACTCTAACAGCATTTGGAGGAAATCTTTTAAAAACCTAAATCAGAATGAAAGCAGTAGTTGCAAATGATAGGACTGATGATACTATTGTGTGAGCTCAGATTAATAAGGCTGTCGTCAGAGCTGTGTTATGTCTCTGCCTTGTTATATCACAGCTGTTGTGTGACATCTCAAGGCTGTTAAATTTGACATCAGATTTGTGTCAAAAAATTTCCATTCTCTTAAAGGTATGGTGTGCTTTTGCAACAGTATTCATAAATTTATGCTCAGTCATGAGTCTTAAAGATATATGGATCAGAGTTATAGCATTAATTTGAATGAGATTCTATCAGGGAAAATGAGGCTCTAAGAAGGAAGAGACTTAAGCTAAGGGTTTATGAGTAGCAAAGGAAACAGATGTTACTATGTGCACAGACTCAGCGAGATAGCTATCTGTGATGTATTATGCTCATTTGAAAACTTGTCTTTTCACTTTCTTGCTTATCAGGAACTGTAAATAAAAGGGCAAGATAAGCCACATATGTGCCGGAATCTCATTTTTCTCAATCACGTTATACTTGAACATGTATTGAGAACACTAACTACTTCCCAGTCAGAACTACACACCACAGTCTTAGTTCTCTCTCGGTCGAACAGCCCCTTTAATCTTGCAAAACTTCAAAAGATGGTAGCTGGAAAATGATCTTAAGTCGGAAAACATATTTAATAGGAAAATGTCAGTGGAAAGTTCAGGCTGATGGAAAAGCTGAAGAGTTTTTTTTTTTTTTCCTTGTACATTGGCAACTGGAGTTTAAAAAGTTCGGCTGCATATCTAGTTAGTAAATCAAGAATAGCACCCTTGAATCTGACTCTCTAAAGGGCTCTTACTTTGATGTTGATGTAATTCTCCATGACACTCCAAAGCTTCCCTTCATTTTCTCCCGGATTTCCATTTTTAGAAGTGACACAATAGGAAGTCATATGGGAAAGATTACAAATTGTATCTATGGCTAAATAATGAAAAAACCAAATATGTGTCCCAATACCATGTGGCTCTGAAACTGCATCATTGGGAAGATGTTGATATGAAGTTGATCTGAATGCTGAATAGTGCATGGAGAAATCTTGATACCAAACAATAAGTAAAACATCATGATGAAGGCAACCCTTATTAAAGAAAGCTTATGACTGTGGACTTACTTAGAGTTTCAGGGTATTAGTTCATTATTATCTTGCTGTGCCATGGTAGGATCATGGTTGCGCTCAGGGAACTGGAGTAGTAGCTGAGAGTTAGAGAGAGAGAAAGAAAGAGAGACAGAGACAGAGAGACAGAAGACAGAGACAGAAAGTAGCAGAGAGAGAGACAGACAGAGACAGAAACTGGAAGAGAGACAGAGACAGAAAGTAGGAGGAATGGGGGTCACATTTCACGCTGGCACTGGTGTGCTGGGCTCAAGTGAATCGCCAATACACCACTTAGGGGATGGGAAAACACAGCCTAGGATGTTGGAGGCTGAAGGTGGGGTTCCCTGACTCCCAGGCATCCAGTCACTGCTAGAAAACCTGCACAAAGGAGTCAGGAACAGAGTTGGGATCCCTGGGTCTGCCTGCAATGAGGAGCCTGGGGTTGGAGGCTTCCAAACTCCTGGACATCCAGGTAATGCTTGCTTGCAGGGAGTTGGAAGAGAAGTTGAGGGCTGGCAGACTGAGGTCAGTGAGCCTGGGGTCCAGAGAATAGGGAACTCTGGCTTAGCTCATTTGTGATAATCCTTAGCTTTGCGGCTGTTGTCTGGGGGGAGAGAGGGGCCTTCTATGGCAGACTTAGTCTGCAGCTCTGTAGTCAAAGGCCTTGTCTATGCTCCTCACAGTGGTTCTTGATGGAAGAGATTGTCCTTGGTTCCAAACTGTTTATTGATTGTTTATCCTGGAAAAATGGGTGCATACTATATTCTTGGGTTGGATGAGAGTTTAAATATCATTTATAGAAAGGAATGTCTAGAAAGAGAAACTCATTGGCTAAACCTTCAGAGTCTCTCGATACCTCGTTAGCATGGAGAACTCTGTTCTGTGCTATGTGGCCCCATGCCATGTTTCCTATGTTGGAAGAGTAGCTTGTGTTCCAGGCCAGGAATCTGGTAGGGACTAATGAGCCACCTACTATCTCAGGTGGTTGCCTGGGTGTCTGGGACTATAAACCTGCTCAAACTTCTCACCAAGTTTCCTGGCACAGTCCACTGTCCCACAAAAGAGATTGGGCTGGCCGGCTGTGGGCTTTTGAAACCTTCATGTCCACCTCTAGTCACAAACTCCTTTCAACAAGGCCACACCTCCTAATCCTTCTCATATAGTGCCAATTCTTAGTTTCTCAACATTCAAAGGTATGAGCTTATGACAACATTCCTATTCAAACCTTCCAAGATTATCTGAAAAGGTATCTGAAGGAGATATGCAGACATCTAGAAAAGGAGTCTTGATGGAGAAAACATGGTGGGCAAATGCACTGAGTAGGAACATGCCTCTTTTGCTGAAGAGTCGCCAAGGAAACTAGTGTGATCAGAGCAAAGTGAATGAGGGAGGGATTATGTTGTGATCCTGGCACATATGGACACACTGGCAAGTGTAAAGAATGAGTGTGAAATTTAAGTTCAGAATTCCCTAAAAGGCTGATTCAGAGCATGAAAGAAAAACACAAAGCACAAAAGCATAACTTCTAGCTTTCTGTTTAGATCAGTTAAGTCTTGCTCTTGGTAAGATATTGAGGACTATTACTAGAAGTACTTTTTGGGGAAACTCCTGGGGGCTTATTCTAGGATTCCTGTTAAGTTTGAGATACTTGTCAGGTAGGGTAGCAGATATGTCAGCTACATGTTAAAGCTATAGGTCTAGGGTTCAAGGTAGAGACATTTAATAGTACTATAAACTTGGAAAGAATTTAAAGATAGCATGTAAGATTCAAGATCACCTAGGAAGTGAGAAATGAGAGCAGAAACGTGAAAGGCCTGAGAGCTTGGGTCCTGCATACTTAGAATTTAGGGATGGAATGAGCTATGGAAAGAGATGCTGACCAAGGTAAGGGGAATATCACTAGTGGGTTAGGATGGCTGTGGAGTGGCCACTGGGTTCAGGACACAAATGTCTTTGATGGCATCATGAAGAGTTCTGTTGGAACAATCAGAAAGCCTCATTGGGATAAGTTTGAATGACAGTGAGGGTGAAGTAGGAAGGCCCAGCGTTTTAAGGAATTTTGCTCAAATAGTGAGCAGATAGTACAGGTTCACTAAATGAGATATAGTTCCCTCGCTTAGTTTTCTAAAAGATGATAAAAGCAATATGATCACAGATGGGAAAAATGTAATGTGAAGGAATTCATTCCATTAATGAAGAAAACATGCAATTGTCAGCGTGAAGTCTTTCTCTGGTGAAAGGGACATGGTCAGCACACGGGCAGAGAGCTTGGCTTTAGACACAGGCACAAATGGTTCATATGTTGGGAATGAAATAAAAGAGAGACAGAGAAGGACAGGCACAGTAATGAACAACCCTCAGAAGCCCCTTCTCATCCTTTGTGGCCTTCAGTGGCTGTGGAAGTTAAGTGATGACCTAACATGGGGAGGAAGAAGGTGGGAGAAATTTGAGAAGATGAGAAACAGTATCAGATTCATTACTGCATTCAAGCCCACCTAAAGCTTATTGTGTCTATAAACTTAGAAGGTCACCAGCGAGTGTCCTGTGCAGTTCTCTCTAGTCATTTCCGTTTCACGCACAGGACAATCAGTAACTGATCTAACCAAACTTGTCTCAGTTAAAGTCCTTAACACATAGCCAGTGGAATTCTAAAAAAGAAAAATAAAGATCAAACCTGGATAATGGGTGAAACAGGAAAATAAGGTTGATGAATACTTATATATTTATAATATATCACAGGTGATATTTTCACACCTTTGGGGTTATAAAACTGAAGTGTCTTTGTAACAAACTACAACCAGGAGGGGCTTGGGTCTGGGACCAAGGAACACATATGAATATTTATAATAATATCTCCGTAGCAGCAGTAAAGAAGGGTGACTGACTGATACGGTTGTGTTTGCTTGTTTTCTTGATGTTTATCTGTATTACATATCATAATACTGTATTCCATACAGGTTTTACCTTAAAAAAGTTTTTTCCACTAGAAAATAAATACTAAATTCAAATAATAAAACACAATGGATTATACCATCTGCTTCTGTCCTGGGGCTAGTTGGAGAATTAATTAAAAAAAAAAAGCTAATTTACAAATCATCTTAAACTTCTGTTGTTTGGACCTAGAAAGTAAATGAAATAACAGGATGTTTACATCATAAGATATAAATCTCTGACTTCTATTTCCCAGAGTTAAGTAACAGTAAATCTAAATGAAATTATTAAGCTGTTCTCTGGAATTGTGTCTAAGCCTGGAGCCTTTCTTTTTTGATGGAGTGGTTGTTCATTTGAGAAAGTGCATCGAGTTGTGACCTTTGAAAGTTTTGCCATTCATTAGTCTGTCTTAAGAGGGTAATGGTGATAATAAAAAAAAGTTTAGCTTCATGTACTTGTGCTTAAGTTTTACTGTTGAACAAAACAAACTGCAGTTTCATAGACTAGTTAGTTATTACATAAGTTGAAAAAATCTTTTCCTTTTCAGCTTCACAAATGAAATAATGATGCTGAGATAGTTGCTTATGAGGCAAAGCTAGACAAAATGACATAAATTATCATGATCCTTTGCTTAGTAATGTCAGAATCTAACATGTGCACCCACTAATTGGCTGAAAACAGTAATTTTTAATGGGTCCAGGATACAGAGCATCTAGAATAGCCCCAAAATTAATTTTCATGTCTGTATTTCCTACAACCTAGTGAAATAATAATATATCTTAGAATTTAGTCTCAGTAATAATTCTCACATGATGATTACACAGACAAATATGGAGTTAGCAATTGGATCATATAATTTTACTAAGTCAAAGATATTCAATATGACAATAGATGGATGTACTCTACTAGCTTCTTTATCTCTGTCAAGAAGAGATTGTGTGACTCATTGTATTCTGTGGAGTACAGAAGCACATTCAGATTTGGTTTCAAGACTGTATTCTAGAGTTCCAGTATTATAAAAGCAGCCATTGCATGCTTATTCTTATTCAAGATTTGCAAATTAGGTATTTGATTACATCTTTCACACTTTCCTTATGGCTATGGACAGTGTGAATACAAAAAAGCATTGGTTGGAAATATATAAACATTTGTCAATATTAGGGAGTGTTGACATTTATTAAACATAAACTATGTTGAATACATAGGCAATATAATAGTAATACAATTGAAATAGTATCTTCCTTTAGGGTGTCATGCTTTTTTGAAATGATGGCGACGTTTTGGGGGAACATGAAGGAATTCTATCTATTAACATTTTAATAATGTTTATGACATATATAGTATATATATATATATATATATATATATATATACTGAATTATAAGAAGCTCAGTTAAAAAAGAAAGGTCTATGGAAAGTTTTTATGTGTCCCAAGGCCAGGATTTACATAAGAAACATACTGGAACCAGTGATTGGAGCCTCTGTGGATCCCATAATGACTCTTCAATCTCTGTGTTTCCTTTTTAATTGACTTCTGTAGTGTTTTCATTGAAACTAAATGAGCTTTGAGAACTTGACTCAGAAAACTCGCCTCATTTTCAGTACAAAAATCACATACTTTAAAATTGTGTAATTACACAAGAGCCACAATCATATGTTAAATATCCATATGGAAGCTAAATAATGAAATTATTCAAGACAGCCTTATAAAATTAAGCAACCAATAGCTTAATAATAGGCATTTAGCTGATATAGAAGTGTATTCAAATAATAGATTTTAAGTTGAAACTAATTCAGACTTTTATGTAACTCATTGTATTTATACTTCCTTCCTTAAAGTCATGTCCCGAAGCCCTGGCCTTCAAAGTAATTATGAGGAAGGGCCTTTAGCGAAGCAATTGAATGAGGCCACATACATGTGTGGCCCTAATCCAAATAACTGAATTTACAAGAAAGGAGAAAGATAACATTGAGCACACAGGGAGAACCACTGTGTAAGGTGTCCTTCCAGAAGCAAGGAAGAAAGTTCTGACTAGGAAACAAATTTGGCTAGCACCTTGATAACGATATCCCAGCCTCTAAATCTGTGAGAAAATAAATGTTGCTGGTTTAGCTATTCAATCTGTGGTATTGTGTAAGGATAATCCTGATATAGTCATACAAAGTTATTTCTTGAAATAAATAATAGATAAAAAGTTTTCATAGTAAAATTACATTTTAGTTAATTTCAGTTATCTTTTAAAAATTGAACATGCATGATTTTCCATATAGATGAAGATGTAGATGATGTAGATATGACTATGGATATAGACATAGATTGGAGATATATATCTATCTGTACATATAAATATGGATATAGATAGATTAGGTATAGGTAGAGATATAGATAACTAGAAGAAAAGGTTGGTGTCAGATACACACACTACCCAACAACTTTAATGTGCATATCTAATAAGCTCTTGTCATAATGACTGTTCCAAATTCATTGACTAGTTTGAAAATTCTAAAATATGCTTTCCTGATCTTATCAAAAGAAATCTTTGAGATTTGCATGCTCCCTACATATTTTTAAGCTCTATACCAAATTTTTTTTTAAATGTAATATAGTGATTAACTGTAGGGAGATGCTACAAAATGCAAACTTTTAAAATATGATTTTAAAATCCAGAGAATATTAACTATTTTGGTTTAAAACTGTAAGAACTAGTAGAACACAGAAGACAGACAATGCAGGAAAGAAAGGCATATTTAGTACAATGTGGTCGTGGAGAAGATTGGAGAGGATAGGATCCTTTGACCTATGTATGAAGATTGCTCTTAACTAAATTAATTGATAACTTTTGTGTGAAGGAAATAAGTAATAGGTTTCTATATTGTACAAAACCCATACTTTGTGTGTGAGAAGTAGAAATGACATTTGTTAACCATTTTCATTAAAAAAAAATCATTTTTTCCATATTAATACAAATTACTGCTATTTTAAATGACAATGAATGCATTGTATTACTTTGAATATATTAATAATGTACAATATCTAATTGTACATTATTATGTAAAATATCTCATCCATACAAAACAATTTGGCCTAAAATTAGACAAAAATTCAAGTAGTGGCCTTCAGGTTTCTGTCTGCAGCTTGAGACCATCCTCTTTCACAACATGCCATATCCAACTGGCACAAGGAGGTAGCTAACCACCCAGGAGTGCAGAGAGGCCATACAGCACAGGCAGGACCACCCCTGCTTTTCAGAGGAAACAGCCAGAAACTCTGAGGACACAAGAGCCTAGAAAAAAACTGGGACAGGAGTCTTTTGATTTCCATCCACATCCAACCAGAGCTGATGGGGGCCACAGAGCTACATACCCAAATACAACTACAAGAGAGCTGGTCTCACAGGAGAACCTACATATCTGTGTACACAGAGAGAACAGTTCTCCCAGGAGCACAGATACAGAGGCTTGCAGGACAGATGAGCCACAGTCAGCAACAGCAATACCACCTAACACCAGAGATAACCAGAGGGCAAAAGGCAAACACAAGAACATTACCAACAGAAACCAAGGCAACATGGTATCATCTCAATCAAGTTCCTGCAAAACAGCTAGCCCTGGATACCCCAACATACCAGAAAAGCAAGGTCTGGATTTAAAAATCACATCTCATGATGCTGATACAGGCCTTCAAGAAGGACATAAATAACTCCCTTAAAGAAATACAAGAGAACATGACACATGAGGTAGAAGTCCTTAAAAAGAAAACACAAAAATCCCTTAAAGAAATGCAGGAGAACATGGTTCAACAGGTAGAAGCCCTTAAAGAGGAAAGACAAAAATCACTTAAAGAATTACAGGAAAACACAAGCAAGTGAAGGAACTGAACAAAACCATCCAGGATCTAAAAACGGAAGTAGAAACAACTAAGAAATCAAAAACGGGAGAGAACTTTGGAGATATAAAACCTTGGAAAGAAATCTAGAGTCATAGATGCAAATATCAACAACAGAATACAAGAGATAAAAGAAAGAATCTCAGGTGCTGAAAGATACCATAGCAAGCATTGATTAACAGTCAAAGAAAATGCAAAATGCAAAAAGCTTGCAACCCAAAACATCCAGGAAATCCAGGACACAATGAGAAGACCAAACCTAAGGATTATAGGTACAGAAGAGAGCAAAGATTTACAACCTAAAGGGCCAGAAAATATTTTCAACAAAATTATAGAAGAAAACTTTTCTAACCTAAAGAGAGAGATGCCCATGAACATATGAGACCTCTAAGAAGTCTAGACCAGCACAGAAATTCCTCCTGTCACATAATAATCAAAACACCAATGTACTAAACAAAGAAAGAATATTAAAAAGCAGTAAGGGAAAAAGGACAAGTAACATATAAAGGCAGACCTGTCAGAATTACACCAGACTTCTCACCAGAGACCATGAAAGCAAGAAGATGTTGGGCAGATCTCAAACAGATCCCAAGAGAACAAAAATGCCATCCCAGACTACTATACCCAGCAAAACTCTCAATCACCACAGATGGAGAAACCAAGATATTCTATGACAAAATCAAATTTACACAATGTCTTTCCACAAATCCAGCCCTACAAAAGATAATAGACAGAAAACACCAATATAAGGAGGGCAACTACACCCTGAAAAAAGCAAGATAGTAATCTTCTTTCAACAAACCCAAAAGAAGATAGTCACACAAACATAAAACATAACATCAAAAATAAGAGGAAGGAAACATCACTGTTCCTTAATATCTCTTAACACCAATGGACTCAACTCCCCAATGAAAAGACATAGACTAACAGATTGGATACATAAACAGGACCCAGCATTTTGCTGCATACAGGAAATGCCCCTCAGTGTCAAAGACAAACAAACCCTACCTCAGAGTAAAAGGCTGGAAAACAATTTTCCAAGTAAATGGTCCCATGAAAACTTTCAACCAAAGTCATCAAAACAAAACAAAACAAAACAAAAAAAACAAAAAAAAAAAAAACCAAAAAAAACCACAGAAGGACACTTCATACTCATCAAAGGAAAAATCTACCAAGAAATCTAAATTCTGAACATCTATGTTCCAAATGCAAGGGCACCACACTTGTAAAAGAAACTTTACTAAAGCTCAGCACACATTGCACCTCACACAATAATTGTGGGTGACTTTGACACCCCACTTTCATCAATGGGCAGATCAGGAAAACACAAACTAAACACAGACACAGTCAAACTAACAGAAGTTATGGAACAAATGGATTTAACAGATATCTATAGAACATTTCATCCTAAATCAAAAGAATATACCTTCTTCTCAGCACCTCATGGTACCTTCTTCAAAACTGACCATATAATTTGTCACAAAACAGGCCTCAACAGATATAAGAAGATTGAAATAATCCCATGCCTCCTATCAGATCACTGTGGAGTAAGGGTGGTCTTCAGTAGCAAGAAAAACAACAGAGAGTCCACTTACACATGGAAGCTGAACAACGCTCTACTCAATGATATCTTGGTTAAGGAAGAAATAAGGAAAGAAATCAAAGACATTTTAGAATTTCATGAAATGAAGGCACAACATACCCAAATTTATGGGATACAGTGAAAGCAGTGTGAAGAGGAAAACTCATAGCTCTGAGTGCCTCCAAAAAGAAGCTGGAGAGAGCATACACTAGTGGCTTAACAGCACACCCGAAAGCTCTAGAACAGAACCTAATCCACCCAAGAGGAGTAGATGGCAGGAAATCATCAAACTCAGGGCTGAAATCAACCAAATTGAAACAAAAAGAATTATACAAAGAATCAACAAAACCAGGAGCTGGATCTTTGAGAAAATGAACAAGATAGATAAACCCTTAGCCAGACTAACCAGAGGGCACAGAGACAGTATCCAAATTAACAAAATTGTAATGAAAAGGGAGATATAACAACAGAAACAGAAGAAATTCAAAAAATTATCAGATCCTGCTACAAAAGCCTATATTCAACACAACTGGAAAATCTGGATGAAATGGACAATTTTCTGGACACATACCAAATATAAAAGTCAAATCAGGATCAGATAGACCATCTAAACAGTCCCATAACCCCGAAAGAAATGGAAGTTGTCATTGAAAGTCTCCCAACCAAAAAAATCACAGGACCAGATGGTTTTAGTGCAGAATTCTATCAGATTGTTAAAGAAGACCTAACATCAATACTCTTCAAACTATTCCACAAAATAGAATCAGAAGGAACACTACCCAACTCTTTCTATGAAGCCACAACTATGCTGATACCAAAAACACACAAAGATCCAACAAAGAAAGAGAACTTCAGATCAATTTCCCTTATGAATATTGATGCAAAAATACTCAATTATTTTCTTGCCAACTGAATACAAGAACACATCAAAATGATCATTTACCATGATCAAGTAGGCTTCATCCTAGGAATGCAAAGATGGTTCAATATGCAGAAATCCATCAATGAAATCCACTACATAAACAAACTCAGAGAAAAAAAAACTGGTCATTTCATTAGATGCTGAAAAATAATTTTACAAAATTCATCATCCTTTCATGTTAAAAGTCTTGGAATGATCAGGAATTCAAGGCCCATACCTAAACATAATAAAAGTAATATACCACAAACCACTAGCCACCATCAAACTAAATGGAGAGAAACATAAAGCAATTCCACTAAAATCAGGGACTAGGCAAGTCTGCCCTCTCTTTCCATATCTATTCAATATAGTACTTGAAGTTCTAGCTAGAGCAATTAGGCAACCAAATGAGGTTTTCACCTCATTTTGATAAAAATTGGAAAGGAAGAATTCAAATTATCACTATTTGTAGATGATGTGATAATATATTAAGCAAAAAACTCCACCAGAGAACTCCTACAGCTGATAAACAACTTCAGCAAAGTACCGGGATGTAAAATTACCTCAAACAAATCAGTAGACTTCCTATACTCAAAGGATAAGTAGGCTGAGAAAGAAATTAGGGAAACAACACCCTTCACAAAAGTCACAAATATTATAAAATTCCTTGGTGTGTCTCTAACTAAACAAGTGAAAGATTTGTATGACCAAAACTTCACGTCTCTGAAGTAAGAAATTGAAGAAGACCTTAGAAGATGGAAAAATCTCCCATGCTCGTGGATTGACAGGATTAATATAGTAAAAATGTCCTTCTTGCCAAAAGCAATCTACAGATTCAATGCAATCCCCACCAAAATTCCAACTCAGTTCTTCATAGAGTTAGAAAGAGCAACTCTCAAATTCATCTAGGAAAACAAAAAACCCAGGATAGCTAAAACTATTCTCAACAGTAAAAGTACTTCTGGGGGAATCAGTATCCCAGACCTCAAGCAGTACTACAGAACAATAGTGTTAAAAACTGCATGGTATTTGTACAGTGACAGGCAGGTAGATCAATGGAATAGAATTGAAGACCCAGAAAAATAAAAAAACCCATACACCTATGCTCATTTGATCTTTGACAGAGGAGCTGAAAACATCCACTGGAAAAAAAGATAGCCTTTTCAACAAATGGTGCTGTTTTAACTGGTGGTTAGCTTGCAGAAGAATGCAAATTGATCCTTTCTTATCTCCTTGTATTTGTATTTGACTAAAGTCAAATCCAAGTGGATCAAGGACCTCCATATAAAACCAGCCACACTGAAACTAATAGAAAAGAAACTGGGGAAGAGCCTTGAGCTTATAGATACAGGAGAAAATTTCCTGAACTGAATACCAATAGCTTAGCTCTAAAGTCAAGAATTGACAAGTGGGAGCTCATAAAACTGCAATGTTTCTATAAGGCAAAGGACACTGTCAATAATACAAAACAGCAACTAACAAATTGGGAAAAGATCTTTACCAACCCTACATCTGACAGGGCTACTATCCAATATATACAAAGAACTCAAGAAGTCAGACTC
Source organism: Apodemus sylvaticus (assembly GCF_947179515.1). Classification (NCBI taxonomy): domain Eukaryota; kingdom Metazoa; phylum Chordata; class Mammalia; order Rodentia; family Muridae; genus Apodemus; species Apodemus sylvaticus. Next base: position 31,668,954 of record NC_067490.1, read on the forward strand.
CAGAGAACCAAATAACCTTATTAGAAAATGGCGTACAGAGCTAAACAAAAAATTTTCACCTGAGGAATATTAAATTCCTGAGAAGCACCTAAAGAAATGTTCAATATTCTTGGTCATCAGGGAAATGAAAATCAAAACAACCCTGAGATTTCACCTGATACCTGACAGAATGGCTAAGATCTCTGGAGACAGTAGGCACTGGCAAGGATATGGAGAAAGAGGAACATTCCTCCACTTCTGGTGGGATTTTAAGATGGTACAATCCCTCTGGAAATCAATTTGGTGATTCTTCAGAAAACTGGGCATAATACTACCAGAGGACCCTGCTTTACCACTCGTGGACATATACCCAGAGGATTCTCCAGCATGTAATAAGGTCACATGTTCCACTATGTTCATAGCATCCTTATTTATAATCATCAGAAGGTAGAAAGAATCTAGATGTCCCTCAACAGACAAGGAATACAGAAAATATTTACGTAATGGAATACTACCCAGCTATTAAAAACAATGAATTCATCAAATTGTTAGGCAAATGGTTAGAACTGGAAAATAACATCCTGAATGAGTTAACCCAGTTACAAAAGAACACACATGGTATGCACTCACTGATAAGTAAATACTAGCTCAGAAACTTGTAATACCCAAGATACAATTTACAGATCAGATGAACCTTAAGAAGAAGGAAGAACAAAGTATGGATACTCTGGTCCTTCTTAGATGGGGGAACAAAATACCCACAGTAGGAGATACAGAGACAACGTGTGGAGCAACATCTGAGGGAAGGACCATCCAGAGACTGCCCCTCCTAGTGATCCATCCCATATATAGTTACAAAACCAAGACACTATTGTGGATGCCTGCAAGTGCTTGCTGACCAGAGCCTGATAGAGGTGTCACCTGGGAGGCTCTGCCAGTGCATGACAAATACAGAGGGGGACACTCTCAGCCAACAATTAAACTGAGCTCAGGGTCCCCAATGGAAGAGCTAGAGAAAGGACCCAAGGAGCTGAAGGGGTTTCCAGTGGCATAGGAGGAACAACAATATGAGCCACCCAGTACCCTCAGAGCTCCCAGGGACTAAACAATCAACCAAAGAGTACACATAGACTTACCCATGGCTGCAGATGCATAGGCAGCAGAGGATGGCCTTGTTGGAGAGCAAAGGGAAGAAAGGCCCTTGGTCCTGGGAAGACTTGATGCTGCAGCGTTGGGTAGGGGAATACCAGGACAGGAAAGCAGGAGTAGGTTGATTGAGGAAAAGTGGGAGTGGGGCGATGCGTTAGGGTATTTTCGGGAAGGAAACTAGGAAAGGGGAGAACATTTGAAATTTAAATAAAGAATATATCTAATTAAAAAATTAAACATTTCACGTAGTAGGCACAAATGCTATTAATTAATTTTTTTCTAAGCTTTTTTTCTAAATGTTTTAAGGATGATGGTAGGTTATTGCTAATTAATTAATTTGACACAGTAGCCAGTTGTTATCTTCTAACTTTATTTTGTTCAACTATTATAATTATTAATGGCATGAAAATTAAACTAATTTGAAATGCTATCAATAACATGTTCAGAACACCAAGAACACTTAGTAAATTATAATTAGAGACTTGTTTAAATCATATCTTCAAAATATTAATGCATATTGTGAAAAACTGATTAATTGATTACAGAAGTTTCAAAGCAACCAGGGCTCACTTTTGTGATCAAAGATATTTTTGCCCTTGTGGTAAATAATTATGCCACTTTCAGAGACAGAGCGTCACAACTTATTTTTGAAGTTACTGTTTCCTGTGTGATCAGCAGAGGTTTTAGTTTACATTCTGTTACAGGATGTACAATACAATTTTATTTGCCTGGTATCTTTGTAACTCATGGCTTCCATTTGGTTAATTAATAAATGGTCATTCTGGACAGAGGTTAAGATACATATGATTTAATATTGTCTTATCTCTGGATTTAGTTCTTTTAGGTAGCTCCATATTTTATTCTTAGCAGAGTGCTGCCTCCAAATTCTTGCCTGTCACCTCCTGCCCATTCTCTGATTGATCCACACTGAAAAGCTGTGTCATTGAGAGTTCTTGAAAATGTGATCTGTTTTTCTTTCTCCTTATATATTTTCTTAAAAGGATGGTAAATGCCAGTTTTGAATATGGGCTTTAAAAAGTGTTCAACTTTCTAACAACTGGGAGAAAATTTGTTTTAGTCAGTGCATTGAGCCATAACTTTCCGTTGAAGAGAGCTTGAAAAATGGAAGGCATGAAGCCAGGCTCACATATTTATACTAGCTGTTCAAAATAATGATTTGAAATATAGACTCAGTATCTGAGCGACTGAAGTTAAAATTCTTAGTTAAGCTCAAAATTTAGAACAGTATAATCAAAATTTGATGAATTGGTCTGTTTCCTCATCCTCTGATACCAATGACATTCTCTATTTGCAGCCTCTAAATATATAATTACAGCAGTGTCTATCAAAATCTACTTTTAAATGAAATGTTTTTATCTGGGCCACTTCCATTTTTCCACATGTAAAACAAGCACAATATTAATTTTTGTGAAATTATTTTGTGAACATCATTTTGTAAAAAAGCTTGGTTCATGTTTCTTATATTTCAATGAATTAACAGATTTTGAAGTTTGAGTTAAAGGTCATGCTTATTTTATACATTACCTCAAAGCTCTTTCTTCTTTTAATCTGTAAATATTGAGTCACATGGCTTGTAAATTATGTTATCAGTGAATGAATCTGTTATTTGTAATGACATGGTTATTTCTTTTATTTTTTATCTTTAATCTTTTTTTTTTTACATTCCAGTCTTTATCCCCCTTCCTGTTCTGTCCTCTGACAGTTCCTCATCCTATTCCTCCTTGCTGTAACTCCAAGAGGATGTGCCCTAGAACCCCCTTCCTCCACCAGGCCCCTGTACCTCCTGCGGCCTCAAGTCTCTTGGTTAGGTGTGTCTTCTCTCACTGAGGCCAGACCAGGAAGTCCTCTGTTGTGTATGTGCCAGGGGCCTCATACCTGTTCCTGTATGCTGCCTGTTTGGTGGCTCAGTGTCTGAGAGATCTCAGGGTTCCAGGTTAGTCAAGATTGCTGATCTTCCTACGAACTGTACTTTCAATCCTGGATACATGAAAAATGTCTACTGATGAATATTAATTTTTGATAATTGCTTTAACCGGAGTAGATCTCACTTCCCCTTCTAAGAATGTGTATTGGATGCCCCATGTGCATGCCCTTTGTGTACTTACCTGTGTGTTCTGGAGAGTGAGCCTACATAGACACCCTCTCAGTTTTAAGTACGTTTACTAATTAGATAATAAGCCATGATACAATATCAAATAGCGAGTGATAGATAATCAGGTAGCAAGTAAATATCATTAAACTGGTTGTTCAAATGTCCCAAAGAAATTAACCAAGGAAGCCCCTTTATAGCAGCCTGTGGTAATTGCTAATAGAAAAAAAACCTCCTGGAATGAGTGTTGGATGAAGCTACCAAAGAAAAGAACAAATAACAACAGAAAGGTGAGACCATCAAATAGATGATTTACAAACAGACAGCAGAAACCAAATGAGCACTGTTAAGGCAACCAGTTGTTGTTTTCTGCAGAGAGAGTCCCTGGTAGAATATCTTGTTTGGTGATGTTTCTATAAAAACAAACAAACCAAAAAACAAACAAAAGTAACAAAACACCACCACCACCACCACCAACAACAACAACACACACACATACACACAAAACCTACAAAACTAAAAGATGAGAAAACACAGGTATAATCAACATCATATAACCTTGTGCTCACAGAATCCAGCAGAAACCAACTAAAGAAGTTATTGCAGTCTGCTGGAGTTCTCAATTGAGATTCCATGGCTGACTTCGCCATGGATGAACTCTTCTATTCTTCCTTTCCCAGTACAAGTGCTAATATCATGAAATAATCAATAGTGACATGTGTTGGAAATAATTTACCTTTTAGTTGGTTTTATTGACACAGTGTTTTTAGTCTTGGGATGTCTGTCCTTTTCCTTGCCCTTCTGGTCACAGAGTGAGGTTCTCCGGCCTATCTTCAGAGAATGGTTCTTGAAGAACAGTGTGAGACAAATGTGCTTGGGTCTCAAATGGCGAAGCTCATCATTCTCCCAAAACTAGTTTCTCCATGAGCTCAAAGAGCACCTTACAACTTACCAATGTTCTGTACATTGCACAACCCGGAAATCCCAGTAATGGAGAGCATACGGCCTAAAGAGATCAGGTAGGCATGCATTTCAATGCTGAAACAGAGTTAACTTGGAATTTTCCTTTCCCTGATTCTTCAGGACATAGTCTTTGTCTATATATATATATATTTTTTTTAGTACTTCTGTATTTTATCTGGACCATGTTCCTTCTGGAAATACGAAGCATAAAGCTATTCTTTAGTTGACATTTCTGAAAGATCCATTAACTAGTTTCTGCCGTGACCTTAAAACCACAACCGTGAACATACTTTAAAAGTCGTATGAGTCTTTATTTCTGTTGAGTCACTAATAACTCCCTATAGCCTCACATCATAATGTAAGTACTTGTGCTGCATTATTTTAGTTTTCTCTCTGAACAAAGAACGACTCCACAGACAGATAATTTTTCAGTAGTTGAAATACTGACCCTGTTTTGCAAGTCACTCTGTGCTTTCTTCTTTATGGACTATGCAGTAGTCTAACAAATACAACAAATGCTCCACATAAAATTCAAAACTCTTAGTTACTTTCAATGTGCAGTTTAAAAGTAAGAAAAAGTTATTCCTCTCCAATATTGCCTTTATTTTATTTCATGTTTATATTTATTTTATGTCTGGGGGGGGATTGGGAATTTCCATAAAAGACACGTGAAACATGAGAGTTGCAACTGATCTGTGCCACAGACCAACAAAACTGCCTTTAGCTGTGGGCTTTCAGGCTGTTTCTAGGTATTCGGCAGTGTTAGTTCTAAAGTGCTAGCACCTTAGGATCTACATTAGCAGGAAACAAAGGGCAGTGTGGATGGTTACTGAAAATCCAGGATTACTGGAGTTTAACAAGGTTACAGATACTAATAACTACTCATGTGACTGAACTTATTAAATTAGCCTGAGCACCCCAAGAAAAAATAGAAAACAACTTGTTGACTGAACATTTATGAAGATGCTACAGAGTGAGTGCCCTTTGAAGTCATGTGCCATTGATTCTGAGGTCATTCTCTGAACTTTCTGTGCTAAATTTGTGATATTCTCTTTGAAGACGTAGACATTAAAGTATGTACAGAGTCACATATAGCTCACCAAGCATTAATGATGAAAATCATACTAATTTGGATCTTTATATATATACGGATCAACCGTGGTTTTCCAATTAAGATTTAATTGCAAGGAATTTATCACAGAAATAAATATGGTTTTGGATATCCTTTGGAAACATTCTTTTGCTAACAATCTAACATTGGGGGCAAGCAGCACAATTCATTTGGAGGGGTGCTTATTAAAAAGAGTAGTTTGCACAGTTTTAGGAAATTGACATGGTTTTAGTTCCCAATGAAGCATACAAAAGAAGTGTAGCAAACTTTATTTAACAAAATAAAATCATATAGTTATATTTGTTGCTCCTGATTTATCACCATTATTTCTGACTTGGACTATCTCGTCCTCAACAAGGGAGTTTTATGCCTTGTGATTCAGAATGTTCTTTTATAGTGTGGTGAGGTACTTCAGGAAGGAGAAGGTTCGGATTCTTGACATACCCATAAATCAGAGAGTTTGTAGCTGTGGTAACGATTGCAAGGTTACCCAACCCTCTAGTCTTTGAGACTTTTTTCTTTTATTGAAAAAGATGGATGCCTTTACAGCTCTGTACTAGAGGTATGATAGTGTCTTATAGGTCATTTTCTTAAATGAAAGGAAAAAAACAGTGCTGCTCGCTTAGTCCATCATTGCTTTAGTCTCAGATATGATCTTTTCTGTCATCTACCCTGTTAGCTCAATTTCTCATATAGACATAACTTTTAATGGCAGAAATCCTTCCCTAGTCTTATGCTTTCAGAGTCCTACGCAGAGTGCCCTTTTCTTTTTTTTCTTTTTTCTTTTTTTTATTCGATATATTTTTTATTTACATTTCAAATGATTTCCCCTTTCCTATCCCCCCTACTCCCAAAAAGTCCCGTAAGCCCCCTTCTCTCCCCCTGTCCTCCCATCCACCCCTTCCCACTTCCCCGTTCTGGTTTTGCCGAATACTGCTTCACTGAGTCTTTCCAGAACAAGGGGCCACTCTTCCTTTCTTCTTGTACCTCATTTGATGTGTGGATTATGTTTTGGGTATTCCAGTTTTCTAGGTTAATATCCACTTATTAGTGAGTGCATACCATGATTCACCTTTTGAGTCTGGGTTACCTCACTTAGTATGATGTTCTCTAGCTCCATCCATTTGCCTAAGAATTTCATGAATTCATTGTTTCTAATGGCTGAATAGTACTCCATTGTGTAGATATACCACATTTTTTGCATCCACTCTTCTGTTGAGGGATACTTGGGTTCTTTCTAGCATCTGGCAATTATAAATAGGGCTGCTATGAACATAGTAGAGCATGTATCCTTATTACATGGTGGGGAATCCTCTGGGTATATGCCCAGGAGTGGTATAGCAGGATCTTCTGGAAGTGAGGTGCCCAGTTTTCGAAGGAACCGCCAGACTGATTTCCAGAGTGGTTGTACCAATTTGCAACCCCACCAGCAGTGGAGGAGTGTTCCTCTTTCTCCACACCCTCTCCAACACCTGCTATCTCCTGAATTTTTAATCTTAGCCATTCTGACTGGTGTAAGGTGAAATCTCAGGGTTGTTTTGATTTGCATTTCCCTAATGACTAATGAAGTTGAGCACTTTTTAAGATGCTTTTCCACCATCCGAAGTTCTTCAGGTGAGAATTCTTTGTTTAACTCTGTACCCCATTTTTTAATAGGGTTGTTTGGTTTTCTGGAGTCTAACTTCTTGAGTTCTTTATATATATTGGATATTAGCCCTCTATCTGATGTAGGATTGGTGAAGTTCTTTTCCCAATTTGTTGGTTGCCGATTTGTCTTCTTGATGGTGTCCTTTGCCTTACAGAAACTTTGTAATTTTATAAGGTCCCATTTGTCAATTCTTGCTCTTAGAGCACATGCTATTGGTGTTCTGTTCAGAAACTTTCTCCCTGTACCGATGTCCTCAAGGGTCTTCCCCAGTTTCTTTTCTATTAGATTCAGAGTGTCTGGCTTTATGTGGAGGTCCTTGATCCATTTGGATTTGAGCTTAGTACAAGGAGACAAGGATGGATCAATTCGCATTCTTCTGCATGCTGACCTCCAGTTGAACCAGCACCATTTGTTGAAAAGGCTATCTTTTTTCCATTGGATGTTTTCAGCCCCTTTGTCGAGGATCAAGTGGCCATAGGTGTGTGGGTTCATTTCTGGATCTTCAATCCTGTTCCATTGATCCTCCTGCCTGTCACTGTACCAATACCATGCAGTTTTTAACACTATTGCTCTGTAGTATTGCTTGAGGTCAGGGATACTGATAACCCCAGACTTTCTTTTGTTGCTGAGAATAGCTTTAGCTATCAGAGTGCCCTTTTCTAAACCAGCTTTTATCAGTTGGCCTTGCATGTTGCCTGATGATAATAGTTTAGATTATATGGTAATTCCACACATACTGGTTCTTAACAGAGCCACAAATACAAACCTAAGAGTGACATTTTCAGCCCACTGACAGGTTAACAAGGGAGCATTTTTGAGACTGAACTTCTTACTTTTTCTACTACACACCAGAGTAGGGTTTGTGTAAATCTTGGGACATGCTTGTAGTCTATTTCTGAAGGACAGAATGTTCTAATATTGCAGATTTTTTGTTGCTTTTCTTAATATGAAATACAGCATACATTCCCTCTGTACCTACTTGCCTTCATTTTGATCTGTACCTTGAATGGTTTATTAATGCTTATGTTTATACATGGACTTTCCAATTTACAGTGCAAGGTATAATTTCTTCCTATCTTCAGGTAAGAACTTGAAGCTGCTGCTGTGATGACTGAAGCACAGTGGCTATTGCTTTCAATTTAAAATGGTGTCATAGTTTGGTTTCTATGGCTGTGATGAAACTTACAGAAGATTTTATTTGGGCTTATGGTTCCAAAGAGTAAAGGATCCATTGCCATTGCAGCAGGAAAATATGACTGCAGGCAGGCAGAGCACGTGAAGCAGTGACCCAAGAATTCACATCTTAAACCTCAGGCTAAAACTGGTCCGTTATCTAGCAGACTGGAGATGGCACATGGCTTTTGTAAATCAAAGTTGACCTGCAGTGATAAACTTTCTCTGATGTTCGCTATATCTTGACATTTACCAACAGTGCTACCAACTGCAGAACAAATATTCAAACACTAGTGACTGTGGAGGTGGGCAGTTTTAATCAAACCACTATAATTGGTCTGTGTCACCAAAACAAATACAAATAATGTGAAAATTTTACAAATCTTGGCCAGCTTTGTAAAGGAGGACTAGGTGAAAATATTTATATTCATGAATAACATTCAGTGTTATTAATAAATAGTAAAAAATTAAAATAGAATACTAATTAATTATTTTTTATATATAAAAACCAATGAAATGGAAATAGAATACCAAAGCAAGATGGAAAGATTATTCCAACTCAGGGTTTTCTGGAACCTGTTTGTTATATGCATGCTGTCTTCAGCAATAGAGACTTACTTTCCATCTTTAGTGGGTAACCAAGGGAAAGAGAAATAGGATGCATGTTCTGAAAGTTTCTTGGAGTCCTGGGCAACAAATAGAAACAGGGATTCTCATGTTTGGCATTGGGGTTTTGTTAGGTGGTCTTTAAGGAGCACTGTTAACCCAGATGAGAAATGTTCATTAAAAATTATGTTTGCATATTTATAAATAGATTGATATGTATTACAAAGGGTTTTGTTTAAAAGTTAATGGTATGATTCCTTGTGGCTTTCCTAGACATATTTATTGTCATCTTATTCATTTTCCTCCTTCTGCATTTCCCTCCTTCCCCACTCCCTGAAGAGCCCTCAATTTTTCCAATTTCCCTACAAGACCACTTGTATCCTGTTATTCCCCTTCACCCTCCTCCCATGTTCTATATTTATCTCACTCACCCCATAAAGAGTTTCCTCTTCTCATTTTCCTGTCTAGATCACATATCATGCTATTTCCTTCTCTATTGCTTCCTAATCTCCCTCTCCTATTTTACTCTCTTGGTTTGTATAGTAACTTTAGGCAATGTACCCACATGAGCAGATCTGGAGCCAGGAGCCTCCAATGAAAGAGCACATTTGATGACTGTCTTTCCAGATCTTGGTTACCTCACTCCATATAATTTTTTTTTCTAGTTCTACCAACTTACCTGCAAGGTTCATAATTTCATGTTTTTCTTTACTTTCTGATAGTCTTCCATAGTGTCTATACACTATATTTTCTTTGGCTCCACATTGGTTTTGGACATTTAAATTGTTTTTAACAAATGTTAAATTGTTTTTCTTTCCTAGCCATTGCGATCAGAGCAGCACTGAACATGTTTGAGTAAGTATCTGTGGAGTAGAATGTCAAGTTGTTTGTGTATATGCCAACAAGTGGTATAACTAAGTCATATGATAGATGTAGTTTTAGCCTTTTTGAGAATTCTCCACATTGATTTATATGCATAGTGGCTGGACAAGTTTGCAATTCTACAATAATGAATGAGGGTCCCTTTTCCTTATAGCCACTCAAGCATTTTTTGAACTAGTTGTTCAATTACCTTTGCCATTTTGCCTGGTCTAAGATTAAATTTCATAGCTGTCTTGCATTTTCTTAACTGCTAGGAATGATGAGCATTATTTGAGATATTTCTTAGCTAATTTTTTCCTTTTGAGAACTCTCTATCCAGGTTCCAGACCCTTTTGTTCAAAGGGTTAGATCATTTTTTTTGTACTCGGTCTTTTTTTGTACTTGAGTTCTCCCTGAAGGCTGGCCTCCATGCCACCAGAAGGTACTTTGCAAGCTTCCAAAAGCGAGTGGCAGCCAACATCCATAGCTAGCAATGATGCCCATTAACCACATCAATGAACAGTATGGCACATCAACCCCAATGTTGACATGATAGCATGAATACTTTGGTAATAACCAACAGCTCTTTAAGTAGACTTAAGACTCAATTTCCTGCTCAAGAAGAGGAAAACATGACTGGTGCTGGAAGCCTAACTACTCAGTTATTGTTTCAGGCTCATGAAACAATAGATACTGGGGGATACTCTATAATTACTAGGTTACAAAACCAGTGTAATCTCTAATAGCAACCTATAAACATTTGTTCTTGTACCCACAGATAAATGTAGTCTTCACTCCTCATCAAATAAATTTCTCTTTGTAACAAACAGAAACCTCAACCAATCAGAATGCAAATTGTGGAGTCTAGGCCTAGTAGATCATCTACAAAATACTCCTATACATAAGTCTTATGGAATGCTGGGAAAGAAGGGGCAAGAAGATTGAAAGAGTCACAAGATCAGAGTTTTCTGTGAGATTGTGACTCCCAGTAAGGTTATAAGCTACACCATAAAGTCTCACCAACATGACTGCCTAAATGTGAGCCAAGCAAAGATAACACTACACACACACACACACACACACACACACACACACCCTTATACATCTATTCATGCAATAACAATTAGTGACAATAGAAGTTAATGATGTGAAGAAAAGTGGTGAGGAATATGTGGGAGGGTTCAGAGGGAGAAAAGGGAAAGGAAAAGTTTTGTAATACTATATTACAGTTAATTTAATATATAATAATATATTTTTCATTTGTGTATAATCACACAAATGAAAATGAATGGGGAAAGAAGGTCTATCTATTATAATAAATTTGATCCCAGACCTGTGTTAAAGTTTATTAATGAATTTAGTAATATTCCAACAGTGACCTGTGAGAAGCTATGATCCTTCCCTTTCACAGATGAGGACACTGAGGCTGAAGATGTTTGGTAATTACCATCAAGGTTACTTACTTGAGAGGAGAAATATCTGGGATGTATGTCCTGAGCTTCTTGGGTTGCATTGTCTAATTATTCAGGTCCAAAGCTATTGTTCTGATTGCACATTCTTTACAAAGCATGTAAGTTCAAGACTAGAGGCAACATAGACTTTAGTCGACTATGGGTTTTCTTCACAAGGAGATACAAAAACCAGAATAAAATCCTCTTCTTCCTTTCAACGAATTCAGAGTATGGCTCGTAGCAAATCTCTTAACCCCAAGCACAGCCACAAAGTCCAGCAACCCTGCTCCCTAATCCCTATGAACCCATTTTTCAATATCTTAAGTAGCTGTACCCTTTCGTTAATACACAAGCCTCAAAACACATTTAGCATCATTGACAACTTCAGAATAAAACTAATGTAATGTGTTACGTACATCCTAACAATGAGCTGTGATGCTTATTTTTTCCAGCCGCAGACTGCTTTCTGGTCCTTGTCCAAATTGTGATTTGAGCTGTAACACCTGAGGGAAGCTTGAGCTAACACACAATTAAGGCATCGTGTCACTGTGTGACTTGCCAGGGAAGGGCTTCCCATTTATGAAACCCGAGGGCATTTGGCTTTGGACCAGCACAGGAAGAGGTGCGGGATGTTGATGAGTGAATCAGTAAAGACCGTAGTGGGCAAGTAGAAAATATCAGTAAGTAAAGCAGTATGAATGAAACCAGGAGAATGTTCACCAGTAGAAACTGAGTGGACAGAGCTAAGAAGTTTAAAGTCACAGTGATTCTTATGTCTTTGCTGACCTAGCCTTTTCTTTTTGTAGGTAGATAACATTAATTTTAGAATGGTGTATTGTAATAGTTACCCAGAAAAGTCAGGAAGGTTAGCAAGTCATAAAGAGAAACAACCAAAATGTGACACATGAGGCAATCTCAATTTTGTAAGGATGTGTTCATGTGCATACATATTTTTAAATTTACATAGAGGAATGAGGAAATGAACAGAAGCAGAAAGAAGTAATGGAGTGGTTTTATGGTTTTTATATGTATGGGCTTACTTCAACCTTTTAATATAGAGTGGACTGATATATTTCTTATCTAATTATGAAAGAAGGTAACTGAATTCATAAAAAATGTCAAGGTTAGGAATATTTTTCTAAATTTATTGAGGTCAACTTCCATGAGTCACCTGGTAAAGGTCAGGAGGACAATGAAAGTATCTCATCAAGGACAGTTACAATACAGCTTGCTTTTAAATTGGATTAAATAAGTCACCAATCTGCTTTCCTCTCCCTGCCCTCACTCTCCCTGTCTCTCCCCTCTTCCTGCTTTCAGATATCTGTATCTCTAATAAATTATAGATAAAAAAACCAAATACAAAATCAACAAAGAAAAACGTCAAGGGTAGCTCTCTGAACATCGTCTTCAGAAGGGTGGCTTATGATCTACCCATAATCTCATTGAAGGAAAATAGTTCATGCCTTTCCATTTTCCATCATTCATTATTCTTTTTATTAAAAAAAAGCAGAGGAGTAGCTAAACCAGTTTTTAGTCATGCTTAGCATGCTTTTATGGTGCCTTACAATATGTTATTCATAGTTGACTTTCACAGCATGCACACTTTTATTGAATAGAGGACATGTGTTCCTCATGAAGATGTGCATTTACTTAGTAGAAATGTTTGCAGTTATATGCAGACTTGTATGGTCTTGTGGTATTTTATCAATTAGTATTCATTCCAACAGCCTTGAATAGTTGCTATTAAATTATTACTTTGTGGAAATCAAGCAAGCATTACATTGTTTTAGCCTAATGCCACAGCAGAGACATCAGCACTTCCTCTACGTCTCATTTTCCTCTAGTATAAAATCCGGGTTCTATTCTGTAGGGAAAAAGGATGTTATTTGCTCTTCCTCAAGCACCCAATGCATATCTTTTAAAATAAGATTAACCCATGAAAACATAATTATGGTTTTGGTGCCTGCTATATAATATGTTATATAGCTTACTCTTGCTTTCAAAATAACTAAGTCCAATTGTGCTTGAGGCAAACCTAAGAGAATAATAAAGGCAATCTGGGTAGCTCTAGTTTGCTTCATTATTCTACAGGGAAAGCAGGTCAGATCAAGTGTGATATATTTTCTCCATCAGAAAGAAAATAGCCTGTGCATTCTGGAGTACGTGTTGACACAAGAGGGTGTCAAGGAGCTGTCTGCTCCTCTTAAAAAAGGCACGGCAGTGATGCAGCACCATGGAAAGGCCTAGAAATTTCAGGAAAGATAAGCAGAGCCACACACTTTTTAAAAACGTGAGTAGGAAAGAAATATGGCAAGGCTCTGCATCTCTTTCCTACTTAAAAACATCCCGCCGGGCAGTGCTATTGAAGAGCTTGTCACCAGCCATTACAGCTACTCAAGTTGATTTGAGTTCTCCATGGCCCTCCTCTGCACACTCCCATTAGGAAAGCCTGAAGACATGCTCGCTGCCGTGCTAAACATGATCAGAGATACTTGAAAACAGGACATTTAAAAAGTGCAGTTCTTCAAGAAGTTAGACTCCAGAAAACCGAATAACCCTATTTTAGAAAATGGAGTACAGAGTTAAACAAAGAATTTTCACCTGAAGAACTTCGGATGGTGGAGAAGCATCTTAAAAAATGTTCAACTTCATTAGTCATTAGGGAAATGCAAATCAAAACAACCCTGAGATTTTACCTTACACCAGTAAGAATGGCTAAGATTAAAAATTCAGGAGACAGCAGATGTTGGGGAGGATGTGGGGAAAGAGGAACACTCCTCCACTGCTGGTAGGATTGCAAATTGGTACAACCACTCTGGAAATCAGTCTGGTGCTTCCTCTGAAAACTGGGTACCTCACTTCCAGAAGATCCTGCTATACCACTCCTGGGCATATACCCAGAGGATTCCCCACCATGTAATAAGGATACATGCTCTACTATGTTCATAGCAGCTCTATTTATAATTGCCAGAAGCTGGAAAGAACCCAGGTATCCCTCAACAGAAGAGTGGATGCAAAAAATGTGGTATATATACACAATGGAGTACTATTCAGCCATTAGAAACGATGAATTCATGAAATTCTTAGGCAAATAGATGGAGCTAGAGAACATCATACTAAGTGAGGTAACCCAGACTCAAAAGGTGAATCATGGTATGCACTCACTAATAAGTGGATATTAGCCTAGAAAACTGGAATATGCAAAACATAATCCACACATCAAATGAGGTACAAGAAGAATGGAGGAGTGGCCCCTTGTTCTGGAAAGACTCAGTGAAGCAGTATAGGGCAAAACCAGAACAGGGAAGTGGGAAGGGTTGGGTGGGAAAACAGGGGGAGAGAAGAGGGCTGATGGGACTTTTGGGGAGTGGGGGGTCTAGAAAAGGGGAAATCACTTGAAATGTAAATAAAAAATATATTGAATAAAAAAAAAGAAAAAAAAGTGCAGTTGTATAACTCAAAAAATTGTGAAATGGGCACCCAGTGAAATAAGCCATGTTCATGTTCCATATGGAATGGTACATGTTCATGTTCATGGTACATGTTCATGTTCCATATGGAATGGTACATGTAATGTTACACGGCAGAGGGGAAAGCTTTGACAGTTAATTTCATTTTTCCATTTTTTTCACTTTCAGATCAGCATTGTTCAAACTAGTGAGTTTCATTGTGATGTCACCATTCACGTATTAGTGTAGCTTAATCATAGTCATCTCCCTCATAACTGTCCCTTCTAGCTCTTTAAATAATTCCTGTCCCCTTTCACATAGCTCTCTGATAATCTTATTCCACATATGAGAAATGACATGTAATATTGTCTTTATTTTTATTTTTGAGATTGTTTTATTTATTTACATTCCAAATGTTGTCCCCCTTTTCAGGCCCCCTGTCTTAGAGTTCTTCACCCCATCCTCTCCCCTCTTTGCCTCTGAGAGGGTGCTCTCCTCACCCCATCACTCCACCTCCTTCACCCACCCACCCCTGTCTCTGCATATCCCCTTCCTGGGCATCGAGTCTCTACAGGATTAGGTACGTCCTCTCCCACTGAGGCCAGACAAGGCAGTCCTCTGCTACAAATGTGCCAGGGTCACCAATCAGCCCATGTATTCTCTTTGGTTGATGACTTAATCTCTGGGAGTTGCCAGGGGTTAGTTTATACTATTGGTCTTTCTTCCTATGAGGTATAATACTGCCTTTCTTAGTTTTTCTTATTTCATTTAACATGATGATATTTAGTCTAATCATTCTCCTGCAAATGGCATAATCCTCTTTATGACTAAGTAAAAGTTCATTGTATACAACTGTTAAGATTTTATCTATTAGCATGCTGATAGACAATGAGGCAGGCACATTCCACAGTCAGACTATTCTGTTATATTGAACTGTATTTTTGATATAATAATCTGAAATTCGTTATAGCTTCCTAAGTTAGTTTTCTGAATTTTACTTGTTCTG
This sequence comes from Apodemus sylvaticus, assembly GCF_947179515.1. Lineage (NCBI taxonomy): Eukaryota > Metazoa > Chordata > Mammalia > Rodentia > Muridae > Apodemus > Apodemus sylvaticus. The sequence goes on from NC_067490.1 coordinate 31,684,460, forward strand.
ATCTAATGAATTGGAATATAGCTGGATATATTTGGAGAAAGCTCTCTTCTAATTGTTATTCATCTATCATTAAAGATCAATGCTTTGATCTAAGGAGGAAATTGTTAATTTTCTCACCTATGAATTGCAAATATCTATATTTTACCCTTTTATATGTAAACTAATGTAAATACATAACGTAATACAACACATTCATATGCTTGCACACAATTGTACACACATAAATAAATACCCATCCAGTTATCACACACAATTATGCCATATCATCATTACTTCTAACTCCTTGAAATTTTTAATTGTACCTAGTATAGTCTGTCTGTATGGTAAGAAGTTTTTAAAAATAGTTCCTAGTTGTTTCTACCTCTTGGAATTTGTGTTAGTGCACTCCCCTCAAGTGTTAAAAAGAAAAACCCTGCCAATCTGTTTATTTGTGTGTGTGTGTGTGTGTGTGTGTGTTATGGGCATGGCATATCAGAGGACAACCTTCAGGATTCAGGTCTCTCCTTTCCACTTATGAGTCCTAGAGATCAAATTAAGGTCATAATGCTTCACGAAAAGTGCCTTTACCTGCAGAGCCACCTCACTGTTCCCTTTAGAGTTCTAGTGGTTAATTTAAACATGTAGAATATGTGAGTATTCTTCTAAGATCATAGATAAATGCATGTAGATTTTTTCTCACTTAAATGACTTTTCTCTTGTTCACACTGATGAAGGCCAGTTGCCACCTTGTGAGTTGTCCTATGGCGGCCCTAGGAACACAAAACCAAGAGACAACTCCTCCCCTTAGCCAGTGAGGAACCAAGGTACTTAGTCTAATGGTCTGTGCAGAAAGGAATCCATGTAAAGCCTTACACTATGAGTGCTGCTATCATATGATGCCAAATGGTTTGACTGAAGGTAAGGAACCTGAAACAGAGGACCCTTTCACTAAGCTGTGGGATTGTTTGTACCACATACACAGTGTGTATATTATATTTTTGATAAAGTTATATGGAGAATCAGCTCATCACAACAATCAATAAATCTGTTTTCCACTTGAGTTTAGTCAAGTTATGAGAGAAGAACATTTGATGTGGGTTGTTGTTTGTATTCCAAACTAAGGTGGTTTTTGAAAATAAAAGTTGGCATGATTAATAACTATGCCAGAACAGTAATCATGACCATCTTCAAGACCATAAGAGATAATGGATCATCTCACATACAAGAACATCACTTTGTGGAGCTATATCAAAGTCTACATAAGCCGCAAATCAAAGTTGAGCCTGGAAGGGGAATTGGTCCACCTATTTTGATGTATAGACCTTCTTTTCCCCATTACAGAACTGAAAAAGGTAAGGCTCAGCTGGATAGATTTTAAGTAGTGAAAACTACATTTTAACTCCTGGATCTAGGATCCACGATGATCCATTGTTTAGAGTCATGTGGACTTCCTCTCACATAATTTCATCTCTTCTGGGATGACACACTTTTGTAGGAAACCAACAGTGAACTATCATCTTCATTTTAGATTATCCTGTTCACACCTCCACCCCTCCCTAACCCAGGAGTATAAACCATCAATTTGGTGGTGTCTCAGAAAGTAACAAATAGAACTACCTCAAGGCCCAGTTATATTACTCCTAGACCTGTACCCAAAAGAAACTCCACCATTCAACAAGTATACTTGCTCAGTTATGCCCATAGCAGGTCTATTCATTATAGCCAAAACTGGAAACAACCTAGATATCCCCCAACAGACGAATGAGTAAAAAAAAAAAAAAACATGGTACACTTACACAATCAAATACTACTTAGCCATTAAAGACAAGGACATCATGAAATTTGCAAGCATATGGAACTTGAATGCATCATCCTTAGTGAGGTAACACTGACCCAGAAAAACATAGTATGCACTCACTTAAAGTGAATATTGGTCATAGAGTACAGGAGAACCATGTTGGAAACTGTGGGAAGCCACTTTATCCAGCGCCATTGCGAGATGGCGCTGGCAAGAAAATTTTAGTCCTGGTAAACAACTCTGGCGCATGTGTGGTATGACCACACTCAGCACTGGTATGCTAATGAGGTGCACCTTAGTTCTCCTATCACAATGTGACACGCCCCTAAGGGCTGCTGGGCTATATAAGGGCGGCAAAAGACAGGCTGGGGCCCCTGTGTTGGAGAAGAAAAGCAAGGTCCTGAATAAAGCATTGCAGAGAAGAACCTGGTCTTTCCTTGCGGGACGAGGTCGGGTGCGACAGGAAACCAAAGACCCGAAGAAGCTAAAATACACAGAGGGCCCAGTGGGGCAGGCTGACTCTCACTGAGAACAGGGGAGATTTCATTAGGCCATACTCCTTACACAGATGCCATAATGCTTAGATTTTTAGCAAATGCTTTAAATAAATATCAAGCAAGTTTAGAAACTGCTAGCCTAACACATTTTCAACAATGGCTGGTAATATAATATATCTGGCTACTTTATTAATGAGTCTTTAAAAACATTAAAAGTACCTTATAATTAGCTCATCGTGATACTTACACATTCAAGGACCCATGGATTATGTCAGGGCTCTGAAAACAATGAACGAATTCAACAGTGAATCTTTGGGCATTTCTGAAAGGCAGTAAGTGTGACTGGCCAGCCACTAATACTGATAATAAAAATGGAGATGATATATCTTTAGGTGTGGCACCAAGTGTCAGTTGTAAACAATTCCTCTGCCTTACTCACTTTTGAGTGCCAGGAAAACTTGAGGACATCAAATCTTTACACAGAGCCTGTCCATTTACCCTTTCCCCCCTCAGAGACCAGTGGGTTCTTACCATGTGCTTACCGAGTTTATTTTCTTCTAGAAAGAGAATATAATGATTTTTCAAGAAGCACACTAATTTTTTTCTATGAAAATGGCCACCTGCAGCTGCTTTTGAATTTCATCTCAGTGTAGACAAGGATTAGTAATTGTGGAAAAGAAAAACTGGCGTATAATTTAAGGCAGGAAGGCTTTTTTTTTTGTAAGTGTTCAATTAAAAATACAATGTGAAATTTGGGGAGAAAGTAATTACTTGGGCTGGAGCTCATCTAGAACAACAGTTAATGCTGCTAGTCATACGAAGTAGGGAAATGGGAAATGAGTAATTCTCAAGTCTATGCCCACTCATGCCCTGTGTTGGAATGCATTGCATTTATGTTCTTGTTCCCATGTACAGCCCAGATGGGAAAAGAATTTATTACCAGATTTATAGAAAAAGACATGAGGGTAGTTTGTACCTCGTAATTCAAAAGCCATAGAAGCAGGCAGAAAAATCCCCAAGCAGAAATTTGTACCCTGTCCCAGAGTGTTTAAGTGTTGTACAATATATGACACAGTAGCTATCCATCAGGCCTCATGTGTTGGGGTATCCACTGGGCACAGAATGCATTGCATTCAATATTCATAGGAAGCAGACTACTTGCTCTTATTTGATGGACAGAGAATGAGAGTTTACAAATATTTAAGCTTAGAGATCATACTTCAATCCACTGGATATTTTATCCTTTCACATCTAATATCTGGTCCTTGTCTTTCATTATGTTCAGCTCTTTTTGTTCTTTAATAGATGTTAATGAAAAGAATTTTTTTTTTTAAATTTTAAGGCACATGGAGGTTTGTGTAATCATCACCACCATCAGGATAGAAATGGATTTTATGACTGCTCATCCCAACCTCCTTCTGGGATTTTTTTTAAATGTATTTTTGTTTCAGAGGATGAATTCTAGAAGCTCCAGTTAGAGGCAACTGTTCAACCTCTGTGCTAAATTTGTCTCCATTTCATGTAAATTTTTACACTAACTTCCTGCAAAAAAAAAAAAAAAAAAAGAGCTGTTTCCAACTGTAGTTTGTCTTTTCTAGAATATCATAGAATGGGATTATTTTGGGTACAACCTTCTGAAACTGGCCTAGCTCATTGACACAAGGTTCTGGGATCTACATGTGTTTGTTTGTATTGGTAGCTATGGATATGAACCAGAGCTTGACTTTTGAATCGTTCAAGAATGCAGGCTATTACAGAATTTTGACAACAAAGAATTAAGTGCCTTTACACATTTCTGTATTCAGAAATGATCTCTCTCTCTCTCTCTCTCTCGCTCTCTCTCTCTCTCTCTCTCTCTCTCTCTCTCTCTCTCTCTGTGTGTGTGTGTGTATGTGTGTGTATGTGTGTGTGTGTGTGTGTGTGTGTGTGTGTGTATGTTCTGAGTATGTGATATCTGCAGAGGCCAGAAGAGGTGTTGTATTATCTGGAGCTGTTATTATTATTGGTTATGAGCTACTTGGTCTGATATTGGTTCTGAGATGCAAACTCAGTTCTTCTGGAAGAGCAACAAGTACTCTTAACCACTGATCCATGCTTGCAGTCTCCGTTACCTGTGCTTTTTATGCTTGTCTTCTAGACAGCATGTGCTGCTATCTTGTATTTTAATGTTTGTGTCCATAAGAACAAATGACAAAAATATCCTTTCATATTTTCCTTCCCTTTCTCTGCTGAAGGATTTGCTCCTGTCTTTTAACTACTTATATGTAGTTCATGATTTACTTCTGAATTAGAGACCTTTAAAAATATTTCTTATTTCTTGTTGTGTATTTTGTGAGTAGTTTTTTTAGTTTATAGATTGTCATCTATGTTAATGACTTTTAAGTTTAACACAAACTAATTTATCCTTTTATTTTCTTTTTAGTGTGTCTAAAACACCATCTAACCCCAGGTCATGAGCATTTTCTTCAATGTTTTCTTTGATAATTTTTATACATTAAATTTATATATGATTTTATGTTCTCTATTTTGTGCTCATTTGGGGGTAAACAATGAAATCTGAGCTAGTGTTCATTTCTTGTTCACACATGACTATTCACTGATTCTGAGTGCCTTTGTTGGTAAGAGTGCCACCTTCACTGAACAACCCTTTAACATTAATAGAAAATTTTATTTATGACAGACTCATGAGTTGTATTCTGTGGTCTATTCCTGAATATTTTGAACTGTTCTCTTGGACTATATTTATACTCTTTGCTGATCTCACACTGCCCTGATTACAGCAATCCTAAAGTAAACTATAAATCTGTATTGAAAACTTTGTCCATTTTCAGGTTTATTTTTCAAAATATCTCTGCTTCACTTCTGTGTATTCCCGTTATATTTATGATCAAATTGTCCATATTGACACAATCTCTGTGAGAGAATTCGTTTGCAATTAAATTACATTTATAGATTCATGGAGTGAGGGAATTTAATACCTTTTCCATATTCAGATTTCTAATTCATGATGCTGTTGCAACTCTATCTATATCTTCTTAATATCAGCCTAGTTCCATATTTTTCATCACACAGATTCTGTTCATGCTTCATACTTCATGTATATGTAAAAATTTTATTTTTTGGAATAATTGTAAATTTAATCCTTTTCCAGACTGTAGTTCTTGCTTGTACTGTGCTTTTACATGGAAATGGGATTGATTTTATGCATTGACTTATATTTTGCAAGCTCATTAAATTGTCTTAGTCCTGGAAGTTCTTCTTTACATGCGTTTAGATTTTTACATATAATATCTTAAATGAAAGTAGAGAAAGTGTTTAATTCCTAGATGCATTGTTTTAAATTTAATTAAATTCGACAATATCATACCTGTGTACAGTTCACTATGATTACATTTGCCCCAACTACAGAGTGAGTTCCAGGGCAGCCAGGGCTATACAGAGAAACCCTGTCTCGAAAAAAACCAAATCCAATATACACATACACATACACATACATATATAATCTCTCTAGTCACAGGCGTTGGCCAGTTTTGTAGAGCCAAGCCTGCATCCCATCCCCTGGTGCAGGTCTCTGTTCCAAACAGGAGACAAACTTGGCTCCCCTCAGATATTCATACCACTATTGCACCCATGGGCATATCTCCCAGGAAGCTCATTTTTTGTAGCACACAGGGTCTACAGCTGCCTGTGATCATTGATAGCTTTCCCTTTCCAACAGCCTCCACAGTGCTACTTGACTAGCCAGAAGGGAGAAAGTTTCTACATTATTTCCATTTTGATTTCTCTGTTTCAGGAAGCAAGTATGCGTAGTGTTTTCCGCCATCAGGCATTTCTGTCCACTTCTGGTGAGCATTCAAGATCAGAGCCATAGCCTGTGTTATGGGAGCCTATGAGGGCTTTCAGATCCATAGTGCATACATAGAACTCTTGTATCCAACACTGGGAGCAGCACTGACGACACAGGTAGCACACGTCCATTCATAGTCTTTTAAAATAATCATAACTTTCAGCCAGCTTATTACGCTGTAGTTTTCCATTGTCTTTTTCATACATCCTAGTTTTGGCTGACCACTCTACATTTCTAATATGCCCCTTCCCCATCTCCTTTTAAATCATTGGTTTTCTAGTATTTTCCTCTTCAATATTATTTTTAATTGACATCTTTTCTCCTTCAGATCCTTCATCATTCACCCTCATGACTCCTTTCTTGTTACCTGTCTTCTACTGATTTTCTACGCTAAAAACCTAGATATCTAAAAATGTGGGCCTAAAATTTACAAAGAGAATACTTGGTGTTTATCATTTTGAGCATGTGTTATTTTCTTCAGTATATATTTCATTTTCTTACAAGCTTCATAATACCACTTTTCTTTAGTGATGAATAAAACTCACTGTGAAAATGTACCACACAATATGATCCTCTAGGTTTTATAAATTCCCAGGAAACTGGTCATGTTTTTCTTTTAAAGTATATCTTTAAAAGAAAATGTGGTAATACTAGCCTTAGGAGGTTTTTATATTTTAATCTGTAAAATATTATTAAGTTGTATCACATCCATATCCATTTGGACAATGTCTTTCTTTTTTTTAAATACTTTTATTTTCTATATTCTTTGTTTACATTCCAAATGATTTCCCCTTTCCCAGATCCCCCCTCCCCATATGTCCCATAAACCTTTTTCTCTCCATCCATTCTCCAATCACCTCTCTCCTTTTTCTCTGTCTTTATATTCCCCTCCAATGCTAGATCAATCCTTTCCAGGATCAGGACCTTCTCCATACTTCTTTATGGGAGTCATTTGTTATGCGATTTGTGCCTTGGGTATTCAGAGCTTCTGGGCTAATTAATATCCACTTATCAGAGATTGCATTCCATGTGTATTCTTTTGTGATTGGGTTACCTCACTTCGGATGATATTTTCCAGATCAAACCATTTGCCTAAAAATTTTGTGAATTCATTGTTTCTAATTGCTGAGTAGTATTCCATTGTGTAAATATACCACATTTTATGTATCTATTCCTCCTTTGAGGGACATCCGGGTTCTTTCCAGCTTCTGGCTATTATATATAAGGCTGCTACGAACATAATGGAGCATATGTCTTTATTGCATGCCTGGGAATCCTTTGGGTATATGCCCAGGAGAGGTATAGCGGGGTCCTCTGGAAGTGTCATGTCCAGTTTTGTGAGGAACTGCCAGACTGATTTCCAAAGTGGTTGTACCATCTTACAGCCCCACCAGCAGTGGAGGAGTGTTCCTCTTTCTCCACATCCTTGCCAACACCTGCTGTCTCATGGGTTTTTGACCTTAGCCATTCTGACTGGTGTAAGGTGAAATCTCAGGGTTGTTTTGATTTGCATTTCCCTAATGACTAATGATGTTGAGCACTTCTTAAGGTGCCTCTCAGCCATCCGAATTTCTTCAGGTGAAAATTCTTTGTTTAGATCTGTAACCCATTTTTAATAGGGTTATTTGGTTCCCTGGGGTCTAACTTCTTGAGTTCTCTGTATGTATTGGATATTAGCCATCTATCAGATGTAAGGTTGGTGAATATCCTTTCCCAATTTGATGATTGCCATTTTGTCCTTTTAACAGTGTCCTTTGCCTTACAGAAACTTTGTAATTTTATGAAGTCCCATTTGTCAATTCTTGATTTTAGAGCATAAGCTATTGGTGTTCTGTTCAGGAACTTTTCCTCTGTGCCCATGTCCTCAAGGGTCTTCCCCAGTTTCTTTTCTATTAGATTCAGTGTGTCTGATTTTACATGGAGGTCCTTGATCCACTTGGAGTGAAGTTTAGTACATGGAGATAAGAATGGATCAATTCGCATTCTTCTGCATGCTGTCCTCCAATTGGACCAGTACCATTTGTTGAAAAGGCTATCTTTTTTCCACTGGATGTTTTTGGCTCCTTTGTCGAAGATCAAGTGACCATAGGTGTGTGGATTCATTTCTGGATCTTCAATTCTATTCCATTGGTCCACTTGTCTGTCACTGTGCCAATACCATGCAGTTTTTAACACTATTGATCTGTAGTATTGCTTGAAGTAAGGGATACTGATTCCCCCAGAATTTCTTTTGTTGTTGAGAATAGTTTTAGCTATCCTGGGTTTTTTGTTATTCCAGATGAATTTGAGAATTGCTTTTTCTGACTCTGTGAAGAACTGAGTTGGGATTTTGATGGGGGTTGTGTTGAATCTGTAGATCGCTTTTGGCAAGATGGCCATTTTAACTATATTAATCCTGCCAATCCATGAGCATGGCAGATTTTTCCATTTTCTGAGGTCTTCTTCGATTTCCTTCTTCAGAGACCTGAAGTTCTTGTCATATAGAACTTTCACTTGTTTGGTTAGAGTCACACCAAGATACTTTATATTGTTTGTGGCTATTGTGAAAGGTGTCATTTCCCTAACTTCTATCTCAACCTGCTTATCCTTTGAGTATAGGAAGGCAACTGATTTGCTTGAGTTGATTTTATAACCAGCCACTTTGCTGAAGTTGTTTATCAGCTGTAGGAGTTCTCTGGTGGAGGTTTTCAGGTCACTTAAGTAGACTATCATGTCATCTGCAAATAGTGATAATTTGGCTTCTTCCTTTCCAATTTGTATCCCCTTGACCTCCTTATGTTGTCTAATTGCTCTAGCTAGAACTTCAAGTACTATATTGAAAAGATATGGAGACAGAGGACAGCCTTGTCTAGTCCCTGATTTTAGTGGGATTGCTTCAAGTTTCTCTCCGTTTAGTTTGATGTTGGCTACTGGTTTGCTGTATATTGCTTTAATGGTGTTTAGGCATGGGCCTTGAATTCATCTTCTTTCCAAGACTTTTAGCATGAAAGGATGCTGAATTTTGTCAAATGCTTTTTCTGCATCTAATGAGATGATCATATGATTTTTTTCTTTGAGTTTGTTTATGTAGTGGATAGCATTGATGGATTTCCTTATATTGAACCATCCCTGCATCACTGGGATGAAGCCTACTTGATCATGGTGGATGATCGTTTTGATGTGTTCTTGGATTCGGTTGGCAAGAATTTTATTAAGTATCTTTGCATCAATATTCATAAGGGAAATTGGCCTGAAGTTCTCTTTCTTTGTTGGATCTTTGTGTGGTTTTGGTATCAGCGTAATTGTGGCTTCATAGAACGAGTTCGGTAGAGTTCCTTCTGTTTCTATTTTGTGGAATAGTTTGAAGAGTATTGGTGTTAGGTCTTCTATGAAGGTCTGATAGAATTCTGCACTGAAGCCATCTGGTCCTGTGCTTTTTTTGGTTGGGAAACTTTCTATGACCCTTTTTATTTCTTCAGGTGTTATGGGACTGTTTAGATGATCTATTTGATCCTGATTTAGTTTTGGTGTCAGATATCTGTCTAGGAAACTGTCCATTTCCTCCAGATTCTCCAGTTGTGTTGAGTATCGGCTTTTGTAGTAGGATCTAATGATTTTTTGAATTTCCTCAGTTTATTTTGTTATATCCCCTTTTCATTTCTAAGTTTGTTAATCTGTATACTGTCTCTGTGCCCTTTGGTTAGTCTGGCTAAGGGTTTATCTATCTTGTTGATTTTCTCAAAGAACCAGCTCCTGGTTTTGTTGATTCTTTGTATGGTTCTCTTTGTTTCTACCTGATTGATTTCGGCCCTGAGTTTGATGATTTCCTACCTTCTACTCCTCCTGGGTGAAATAGCTTCTTTTTGTTCCAGGGCTTTCAGGTGGAACAATGTTTTCTTTTAATGGTATTTACATACATTTCAATTTCATACCGAGTGACTCTATATTAGTCAGCATTTTCTAAAGGTACAGAACAGAGCAAAACTGATAGATAAATATTCTGTCAGTGTACACACACATACACATACACACACACACACACACACACACACGCGCGTGCGCACATGCACGTGCACACACATACACATACACACACAAACACACACAGACATACACACACACAAACACACACACACACACCATGCCCAGTTTATTAGACACTATTTTAGTCTGTGGTCCTGGCAGTCCCAAAATGGCTGTCTCATAAAGGGCCAAGAATTCAAGAATTCTTGGTCCACAAGGCTGGAAGTACCAGCAGTTCTAATCTGCTTCTGGAATTCTGCAAGCATCCTAGAGAGATGTTGGTCTTCATTCAGTTTAAGTTTAAGTACCAAGAATGCTGGTTCTAATAACAGGTAAGAAAATGCATTCTTTTTTTTATTTTCTATATTCTTTGTTTACATTCCAAAAGCTTTCCCCTTTCCCAGTCCCCTGCCCCATATGTCCCATAAGTCCTCTTCTCTCCATCCATTCTCCTATCTTTCCCCCTCCCTTTTCTCTGTCCTGGTATTCCCCTAGGAAATATTCCCCTAACCCCTAAAGGGTTAGGGTTAGGGTTAGGCTTAGGGGGATATGGATAAAGCCTTTCCAAGATTAGGGCCCTCTTCTTCCTTCTTCATGAGAATCATTTGATATTCTAATTGTATCTTCAGTATTCAGAGCTTCAGAGCTAATTAATATGCACTTATCAATGATTGTATTCCATGTGTATTCTTTTGTGATTGCATTACCTTGCTTAGGATGGTATTTTCCAGTTCCAACCATTTGCCTAAAAAAATTCATGAATTCATTGTTTTTAATTGCTGAACAGTACTCCATTGTGTATATATACAACATTTTCTGTATCCATGCCACCATTGAGGGATATCTGGGTTCTTTCCAGCTTCTGGCTATTATAAATAAGGCTGCTATGAACATAGTGGAGCATTTGTCCTTATTGCATGCTGAAGAATCCTCTGGGTATATGCTCAGGAGAGGTATAGCACGGTCCTCTGGAAGTGTCATGTCCAGTTTTCTTAGGAATCGCCAGACTGATTTCCATAGTGGTTGTACCATCTTACAATCCCACCAGCAGTGAAGGAGTGTTCCTCTTTTTCCACATCCTTGCCAACACCTGCTGTTTCCTGAGTTTTTAACCTTAGCCATTCTGACTGGTGTGAGGTGAAATCTCACGGTTTTGATTGGCATGTCCCTAATGACTAATGATGTTGAGCATTTCTTAAGGTGCTTCTCAGCCATCTGAATTTCTTCAGGTGAAAATTCTTTGTTTAGTTCTGTACCCCATTTTTAATAGGGTTATTTAGTTCCCTGGGGTCTAGCTTCTTGAGTTCTTTGTATATATTGGATATTAGCCCTCTATCAGATGCAGGGTTAGTGAAGATTTTTTCCCAATTTGTTGGTTGCCATTTTTTCCTTTTGACAGTGTCCTTTGCCTTACAGAAACTTTGTAATTTTATGAGATCCCATTTGTCAATTCTTGATCTTAGAGCATAAGATATTGGTGTTCTGTTCAGAAACGTTTCCCCTGTGCCCATGTCCTCAAGGGTTTTCCCCAGTTTCTTTTCTATTAGTTTCAGTGTGTCTGGTTTTATGTGGAGAAAATGCATTCTTAACCTATGGGTCACAATGCTTGAGTGGGGGATGGGCATGAACAAAACTTTTATAGGGTTTACATATCTGATATCCAGCATATCAGACCTGTGTCACCAACAGAAGGTCCAATACAGATTTAGAGTGGGACTCTTTGCTTCCAAAATCTCTTACTAGTGTGCACCGCAGCTTGCATTTTTTAGTTTATTACAGTTGTTGGCTCGCCAACAAAGAGTAGCCATCACACCATTTTCGCATGTGCTTTGCTCTGCAGCTGTACTTCACCCCCATTTGATGCAGTCATCGGTGTTTGTTTTAAGTTTGTAACTGTTTTCATTGTTTGATTTAATTTTTTGTTCTCCTTCATGATCATCTTTCCTTTCGGGTTTGAGTCTTTAATTTTGACTATGTATTCTTGCTTATTTTTAGGGGTTGCTCTAGTAATTATAATATGAATATTCAACATCTGAAAGTCTACTTAGAATCAATAATTTACTACCTCAAATGAAATGTAGATTTTACATTGGTTAGGTCTCTTCAAATGTCATCCATTTATCTCATATGTATATTTTGCTCTTCCCATACCATGGACAGTACAGATATTGAAGTTCTTGTCAAACAGTGTTATATTTACTTATATGTAGTTGACAAATTGTTACTTAAAAATGAACTAAGAATAGATTTATTTTTACTGTTTTGTTGATTATTCACTGCTATAAATACTTAACATGGAAAAATATACTATTATTGCCCATTGTTTATGTTCATTCCCTACTTATTAGTTTTGTTCTCTTCTCCCTAGATAATAATCTATAATTTAGAAATCCTTTAACAGTAAACATGCTTGTTAGATTTTTTTTAGTTCCCCTGCATTCATTTCCCATGTTCCCACATAAATGAGGAAGAGAAGACCTGATAGCAAAAGTGGCCATCTCACCTCTACATAATACTGCGACACGTGTGTGCATACCCACATATATACAATAATTATACAGTTTTATGAATTCACATTTATCTGAAAATAAATAGCTTTCCATTTCACACTGAAAAATACAGAATGGATCACTGTTATTTTCTTGAAGCCCTTGTGGTGTTCCACTTCTAATAATTCTTGTTTGCACTTTTTCAGGACAAATCTACAATCGTGTATACTGTTCTTTTCCTGTAAGTGACATGCCATCTCCTTTGATAACAATAAAGATTTCTTTTAGTTTTCATTCATTTGATTATGATCTTTGTAACTGGACTTCAGTTTGTCTTTTTTTTTTATAATACATGGGCTTTCTCCATTTTTGCAATATTTTCAATCATTATTCAATATTTTCAAAATATCATATTCTTTTTCTTCTTCTATCTCTGGTGACATAGGTTAAACAATCTACCATTATCACACAGGTCCTTGAAGGTGCAAAGATTTTCATTAAGGTAGAAGTAATTTTTATTACATTAAAGATTTTTAGTGTGTATGTATGAGCTCACCCATGTGTGTGGGTGGAGGTCACAGAACAACTGAGAGGAGTTGATTTTTCCTTTATATCATATGGTTTCTGGGAACCAAACTCAGGTCTTCAGGATGGGTGTCAAGGACTCTTTCCCATCAAGTGTCTCCCCATCCCAGTACCAGTGATTTTAAAATGATAAATGAAATTAAGATTTCTATGCAATTGGTGATTTTAATATTAAACTTGTAAGATAGTGTAATTTATATTAATTGTAAGATCATTAATAGTCATCAAATTGTTATGATTTTCATGAAATTAAACATATATTAAAAATAATAAGAACAATACTGTAGCTATTTAGAGATTTCTGTAAAAATACATTGTAGAGGAATTTTAATCCAGCAACTGGCCTGCTCCCATGCAAAGATATGATCTGCCTGGAATACACACCTGTACTTCCTCTTGCTGGTGTACAGACACACCTTGAATCCCAAACAATGATGTCCAAATGAGGAGCAGACAAAATGACAAATCAGAGAAAGATTGGACATAATGAGTCAGAGACAGGATACCCCCAAATATGACAAGAACAGACAGGAAAGGAAGGCTACTTAAAAGAAATGAAGAGTTTCTGAAGAGAAGAGTTCAGTTTGGAGGAGAGCAGTTCAGTTAAGAGAAGTTTAGTTCCTGGAGTTTAGAGGTAGCCTTTACAGGCAAAGCAATTCAGTCAGAAACTGGGAAAAGCCAGTTTGCATCAGTCAGCCTTGAGAGGAGTTTGAACCATAACAGGTGAGTTGAATCAGCCAGCCAGAGTTTAGAAAGAGCAATAAAGAGTGAGTTTATTCAGAATTAAATCTTAGATGTTGAAACATTCTAGACCTAGGTTAGCAGACAGATTCTGGAAACTAGTCTTCAAGGTCCAGACCTATAGAAAATTAGATTATGTGCAGGCTAGAAGCTTCCAGGCCTAGATGTAAGGATAGGTGTATTGATAGTTAGATAGATACACTCTGGGCTCAGCTAAAAGCATTTATTCGTAAAGCTTGGGTATGGTTCTTCTCTTATCCCTTCCTCTGAGGAGATAAAAAAAACAACATCTATAACACATCACATACTTTGTTTCTTTAAATATTAGCTAAGTATGTTTATAAATATAAAGGAACTGAGGCTCAATTGAGCATCACAAGCATCTTGGGAAGAAGATCACCATGTTAGTGTTGTGCATCCAGGTCTTTGGATCTGGTGGAACCAGATATCACCACAAGCCCAGGCCTCCAACTCTGGCTCAGAAGTGTCCAGTGACCACCTCAAGGCCAGGCCTCCTGATGTTCTGTGGCCTTCAGCTATAATGGCCCCAGATATCAGAGTCAGGTCAGAGCTTCAGTTGCAGTGGGGTCAGACTTTGGTACCAGGGATCCCAAAGAATAGTGTAAAACTGAGATATTGATTTCTGGGGTAACAGTTGTCACTGGAAGAATAGAAGCCCTAGCTCCTGTAGTCACCAATGATATTTTAGGCCTGCGGTTCTTGTCACATCTATAGAAACTACACAGACTATACTATTTCTAACATTTAGACTCCTATCTTGAGCAGGTTCATAGAATTCAAAGAGAGACCAGGAGTTTGACTCTAATCTCCTTAGTTAGGGTATATAGTCCTTGGCACATAACTAAAACAAGACCAACAGAGTGATTCCACTTTACAATTAACACCACGATTCATTCATTCCCATAGATGAACTTCAAGCAGACAACCTATTAGAAAGAATCACAGGGAAAAACAAATTCTACTTAGAAATAGTGTAGAAAGAAAAAGTCCACTCCAACAGATGCACAAAATGTGACAAAGAAAAACAAAGACTGCAACCACTGTGACTCAATTTTCATGAAGAATGAATACCAAAATGAAAAGAAAATTTTGAATCCTATTTCTACACTGAAATATTTCTTGGTGATATTTAGTAACTATAAGAAATTCTAGAGGGGCAAATATATGCCAAAATAATAAAATCATGAATATTTGAACTTGAAATAAATGGAGAAATAAATAAATGACAGTAGAATATAGAGCAAGATGACAGATACAAAGATGAACATTATAATTGTTAAGAAACCCCCATGCTGTATGTAAGCATGAAAAGTATCAGTAGTACTTGATTTAAGCAAGCGTGTTCTGAAAACTAGAAGCATTCATGATCAAGTGGATTTCTCAGTTCTAAAGATTTCACTAGCCGGGTGGTGGTGGTGCACGCCTTTAATACCAGCACTTGGGAAGCAGAGGCAGGTGGCTTTCTGAGTTCGGGGCCAGCCTGGCCTACAGAGTGAGTTCCAGGACAGCCAGGGCTACACAGCAAAAAAAAAAAAAAAAAAAAAAAAAAAAAAAAAAAAAAAAAAAAAAAAAAAAAGACTTCACTATAACTGAAAGCTATCTTGAATATAACTCTTAAATATTGGTAGTTTATATTTGGAATAATTTAAAAAATTAAAACAAAAATCAAGAAAAGTTAATATAATGGCTAGAAAAACCAATATCAATAAAGGTAAGTCACCTGACTATAAAACCATTCTAAGTCAATAAATGATGTTGTTGTAGGAACCAAACAAAGAGCTATTGAAAAAAGAGATAAGTCCAAGGAGAAGAAGTAATATATCCTACATAAAGATTTAACTAGCAGTTGGACTTGGAAGGAGAAAGACCTTCACGTTTGGAACTAGCAACACATCAGTGTTCGTTTCTTTCTTTTCTTTATTCTTATATCATGGAAGGTGCAAGAATCTCTAGCTAAAGATTACACTGTTTAGACTGCTACAATTATTTACTGTAACATGTGAATAATTTCCAGACAAGTGGAAAGAAGGAGAAATTTGGGTGAGATAATAGTCTGTACCAAGCTGCATGTTGCTGCCATCATGGCTTGGAGTGGGCTTCATGGCCCAGTTTTCCTTTTTCTTTTGAAACCCAATTCCCAATAACTCATAAGTGAAGTTATCTATCTAAGTAACAAAACAGTTCTTTCATATCTGAATGCAACATTGAATCTGTTATTTCTGTATCTTCATCCCTGTTAGAACAATGTATAATATACTAATAGGTGTAAGCTCCTAATGTATACTATGGCGAAGAAATATATTTCATAACATTCATTCAAGTTATGGTTAAAGTATAAATGTCAAATGCTATCCCAAATTATTTTTCTCATTGTTATTTATTACTTGGTTACTTGAGTAGCCTTTAGGAGGTGAGGTAGGATAAGAAGTTCTGAAACCAAAATGTACAGTACATAAAAGGTTGATACTTTCAAACACGTATATCTTAAGCACCATGAGTCAAAAAAGAAAAGCTAGCATGAACAAAATCAATAAGCTATCCATAAAAATATTGACAGATAAATTAAGAAAATTGATGTATCTAAAAAGCAATATTGCTTGGTGTACAATAAAATTGGCAAACTTCTATCCTGGCTAGTTTTGAAGAAAAAGAGCTATCAATTAGTTAATATCATTGATGAAAGAAAGTGGGTGTTATACCAATCCTTCAGATATTAAAAGTATAGTAGAGATAACAAACAACTCTACATCCACAAACTGGTAGCTTGGATGTGATGAATGAATTTGTTGAAGGACGCAAATTAGTGTTTTAAAAACCCAAGCTGATGTCAATGGCATAATTTGTGTCACTAATATTTAATCTTGTATATTTAAGTTCTCCAGAGAAATGGAACAAGTAAAAGAGATTTATTATAATTGTTACTGTTTGATCACTCAAGATCTAGAGTCAAAAATGTGGGATAACTAACAGTGTAAACTCCACTTTGAAAGGATTCAGGCTTGTGACCAAGGAGGAGCTCATGTCTCTGAAGTCTGAGGTCAAGAAAAATCCAATATTCTTGGCAGCAAAGTGTCTGGACTAGTTCCTTCTTATTTAGAGATTCACGCCCATTTTTATATTTAGGCCTTTAACTAATTGGAAGTAATCACTCTACCAATTTAATTATTATCCTCATTCAAAGTCATCTTCCCAGACAACTCAGAATAGTTCTTGTGTTCTGATTAATTTGATGCCTAACAGTTATATCTGCTAAAATGACAGCACCAGGCCAAGATGATTGCACCAGTAAATTCTTTCAAATACAGAAAATGGCGTCAGTTCTCTACAGAACGTTATGATAAGCAGGAACCAAAAAGGACAATTCCTAGCTCTAAGCAGTGGCATTAATGTTATACCAAAATCAAATAAAAACATTACCTAAAGAAAAATTACATATTTATATATCCCACAATATACTTGTTAAATTTCTTAATAAAATATTGACAATTTGCATAGAATATATAAAATTAATAATAACTAAATGTTATTTATATCAGGTGGACACTGTTAGTTTGATATTTAAAAATCAGTTAATGCTAGCATTCACAGCAATAGCCTAATGAAGAAGAAAAAGCCAATCAGCCTAATAAGTCTGAAGAAGATTTGAGACAATTCGATATCAAACCATAATTAAAAGGCCAGAGCAAGTCATGCATATAAAGAAATTGTCTCAGCTTGGAAAAGAACACCTATACAAGGCTATAGCCTTCACAATTATTAGAAAGATTACATCTAGCTTTGAAGGTAGGTAACAAGCCAAGAATGTTTCCTTCCACTCCCTTCTACATAACTTTGCATAAAATCTAGCTATTTACAGTAATTCAAAGAAAAGGAAATAGAAAATACACAGAATGGAAAAAATAAGACTATCTTTTGGCTACAAATAACATGACTATATTTAGAAATCCAGAAAATTCAGTATCAATATCAAAATACCCATTATGAAGCAAACTTGATGGCTAAGAGATACATAATGTCAAAAACCAATGGTTTCTGGAAACCAAAATAAAAATTTAATGACATTTTAATAACCATAAAGATCAGTTATAAACCTATGTATAAGACTTAAAAAGGAAATTTACACAAGCTTCATAAAAGCAAAATCAAAGCATCTTCCCATCTAATTTCCACAATGCCCACATTATCTATTGAATATTTGACATAAACTTTTAATATGAATCCATACTGGCTTGGAACTTGTCCTGTACACCAGGCTAATCTTCAACTGACAATCCTCCTGCTTTGGCCTCCAGAATAATGTGGTCATAGGCATATCCCACCACACCTCCTAATCTATTGATTTAAATACCATCCCAACCCAGTCCTAGTGAGCTATTTTGTAGATATTATCAGATTATTTCTTAAGTTTAAATGGAGCAGCACAATTATGTATCCAAACTGACCAGAAGAATATGAAAGAAGAAAGATGGTGGAAGACAGACATTGCCTGGTATATAGAATTTCTGTGAATCTACAGAAGTAAAGCACTGCAGTGCTAACTAAGTGGCAGATGATATGCCAACACCAATAGGATAGAAATGGGATACCAGAAGAAACCTACATATAAAAGAGCAAATCACAAAGACACATATGCTTTTCATCATATGGTGCTACAGTGGTCAGACATTTATACAAAAAGGATCACAGCCATAGAGGAGACTTTACGAGTTTCACAAGAGTAGACTCAAACTGAGTCCTAAAAGCCCAAGGGCAAATTACTACAAATATGTAAATTTGGAAAATAATAGGAAAAATCTCTACCGATGAATTTTAAAAATAAAAAGCATGGTATAAGAGTTAGAGAGATGCCTTGGCAGTTTTGTCCTGAGTATCCACATGGTAGTTCATAATTATCTGTAACTTGAGTTACAATACCTTCTTCTAATGTACGTGAGCTTATACAAACATGTAGTACACCTGAACAATCACACACATTCACACAACACACACCATATATAACATTTTTAAATGCATAATTGAAAGGAAAAATAGTTTTTAAATTATTACAATTATATACTTTGTCTTGAAAAAGACCTTTGATAATACAATGAAAACAGATTATGAACTAGGAGAAAATATTTGTGAAATATACGTAAAGAGGAATTTTGTATCCAAAATATGCTACAATGAATTATTGCATAAGTAAAAATGTATGGACATCTTTTACTTTATCAAGACCCTGAGATAGCTAATTATCATATGTAAATGTTATGCCATATGCCTAACAATCACGTTGCAATTAAAACCAAGTGGTTCTACTATGTATCTGCGGGAAAGACAGTAAGAAATTGAACATGGACAATATCCCCCTTCATATGGGCATATAGAACAGGATATCCATTTGGGACATAAATTTGGACATTTCTTCTAAGTCTAAACATTGGATTATCATTATGATTTAGGAATCATACCTTTTAAGCCTTTCCCAACTGAGTTGAAAACTTATGTAAAGCAAACAATTTTGTAGCTTTATTTCTAAGTTCTAAAGACTAGAAGTGAACAAGACATCCTTTAATAATAGGTGAATTCATAAGCACTTTTTAGTATACATATCAATTTATTTGTGATAAAAATAAAAAGCACTTTCCAGACTTTAGAAAATATGAAGATGTCTTAAATGCATAATGGTAAGTGGAAAGAATAAGTAGGAAAGTGTAAATACATTATTTTTTCTCTGATTTGATGTTCTTGGAAAAGCAGAACTAGACAGATAGTGAGAAGGTCATTGATGGCTAGGAATTTTTAAGGAAGAGGAAATAATGTAGCATTGAAGCACAGGAAGGTTTTAAGGCTGTGGAATTATGTATAATACTATAATACTATAAGATATTTATGCTACATAGTATAATTATATGAGATTCTGTAGGACACTAGTGGATGAATATACTACATAGCACAGTGAATACTTTAACGAAAGCAATAAAAATTATGGACTTTGTTTACCAACAATATATCACATTGGCTTATTGAGTGTAAATTATATACCACATTAATGTAGGATAATGACAGGGGGAACTGTTAGAGACAATAGGGTAGTCGACTCACATGGAAAATGGTTTAGATTTCTGCTTTAGTATCCAGGAAAAAAATTTATTAGTAATGTATTTGCATGACTTTTTTATGGATTTCTTTCAATTCCTTTTCATATTTGTCTCATAACTTTAGCATTTAGGTTTTTCTTTATTTTACATTCCCTGGAATTGTTTAGTAGTAATCCAATTATTATGTCTTCACAATTATGCTAATTGCACCATCCACTTGTTATTTTCTTTCTTGAGAGGTGAGTAAATGTTTACAACTCTTTTGTATTTTCTGCTATATTCAGTTTTAGCAATTAAATTTTCTAAAAGCTATATGTTATATATAGCTAGAGTTGATTTTACATAAATTCCTAAGAGTGATTTTTTTTTGTGGCGTGTAAAAAGTGCGCTAAGTTGAGTATAAAGATTTTAATTTTTATTTCTTTCATGGTTGCATTTCTGTCCTGTGAAATTTTATTCATAAATAACACTAATTCATTTTTACTCCATAATAAATAATACATAAATAATAAGGTAAATTAGTTTTATCATTATAAAGTATTTGTGTCATTATAAAGTATTTGTGTTATTTATTTGTTTATCGGAAATCTAGTTACTCCTTTTGAATTTCCTTTAAAAATTCCTTTCAAATTTCTAATGATGCATGATAAATGGTTAAAAACCACGGAACATTATTCATATTCTATTAACTGATCTTTTCAAAATGTTAAGTAACATTTTTGTTTTGTTAGGTAAACTTATATTTTGCCTAGACCCAGACAATTTTAGGTGGAAAGACATTTTACAGATAATGTACATTTTTTTTGAAAGGAGGTCTCATTAACAGGTATGATTGGATAAGTACCATAATTCCTACAGTATGTGTAACCTCAAACTGAATTAGTCCCTACATCAGGACTTCTTACTTGGTCTTTTGGGTTCTGGGATTGACTTTAACATATGATAGAACCCTTTGCCTTTGTAGCAAGTATGTGAGTGTATTGTTAGCCTGTTTATTGGACTGGCTTTTATTGGTGTTTATCTTCCCCCTTCCCTTTGCTGTGGATAAAACCATATACCCATGCTATGAAAATGCACTCTTAAGGTGGCCCTCCAGCTCACCACCTCTTCAACAGTGCACAGCAACTTTATAAAGATTAATAAAATTATTTCTCTATTTGTTGTGTGACAACATGTTTCCTGGAGAGACATAACAACACAAGTATAATCACCCCAAATAAGGAACACATAACAGATACTACCAAAGTCCAATTTGGTGAACCAATGAGTCTTATTGGGATTACTTACAGGAGCAGAAAAGACTAAAAGACACGCGTGTCACCAAGGCTCACACTGGTACAGACAGCATCTCACAAAATCTGGGAATCTGGAGCACACTGTACATCCTGCATGCAGCTCAGTAGGGTAGCACATCCGTTCCAAATGACTCAGTTAGTCTATACCTTTTCTAGGCAGGCAGACAGACAGGTTTCTCTGCTTTTAGGCAGCTTATCTGATCTCAGTTGTTTTTGCAGTTTGTCTTGTCTCAAAGTCTTTCAACAGTCTTCATTGTTTACTTTGGCAAAGACTGAACCTAGGAGTCTGCTCAGTTTCAGGGACTTCCTGAAACTGTTTTGAGTTGTTTATTTTCTGTAACGAGCTTCTCTGCAGAACAGGCCTCAAAATTGAAGGACATTGCTATGTAGTATTATAGTAATAAAAGACCCCACAGCAAACAACAGTTTTAGAAAGGTTTACACAATGAAAAAGACTTAAGTAAAAGAACATGTAAAGTTATGTATTTTGATTTTTAAATTTATACATAAAAAGAAAGAGAAGCATTAAAGACTTCCTATATGTTGTGTGGACAATAACTGTCTTTTAGAAATAGTTTTGATGGTAAACTCCTATTCCGTCAATTATCTGAGAATAACTTTAAAATATTTTATTTTGGAGAGGTCCTTGGGTCTGAGGGTGTTTGATGCCCCAGTGTAGAGGAGTGGGAGGGTGGGGAGCATTCTCATAGAGGCACGGGGATATGGGGCTTCCAAAGGGGAGACCTGGAAAGGGGAAAATATATGAAATGTTAAATAAAGAAAAATATCAAATAAATATTATTTTATCATTTTATATGTGTAAGAGTTTCATCTGCATGTATGTATGCACACTAAGTGCATGCTTAGTGGTCTCTGAGGTCAGAAGAAAGTGTAGGTTGCTGGTATTAAAGTTATGAGCTCCCATATGGGTGCTGGGAATTGAACCTGAGCTGTCTATAGAAGCAAATGCGTAAGTGTTGAGTGTTTGAACAGCAAGCCAGAATAAAACCTCCCTCCCTTAAATTGTTTCTTGCAAGGCATTTAACAGAGCAATGAGAAAAGAAACAAAACCAGGTGAGTTATTACTTTTTCTAAGTAAAAACACATTATAATTCTTATGAGACTAC
This sequence comes from Apodemus sylvaticus, assembly GCF_947179515.1. Classification (NCBI taxonomy): domain Eukaryota; kingdom Metazoa; phylum Chordata; class Mammalia; order Rodentia; family Muridae; genus Apodemus; species Apodemus sylvaticus. The sequence goes on from NC_067490.1 coordinate 31,706,921, forward strand.
TTTAATGCAGTGGTTCGCAATCGTCCTAAAGCTGTGACCCTTTAATGCAATTCCTCATGTTACAGTGACCTCCAACCATAAAATTATTTTCTTTGCTACTTCTTAACTGTAATTTTGCTACTGTTATGAATCATAATGTAAATATCTGATATGTAGGATCTCCGATGGGTGACCCCTGAGAAAGGATTGTTGGGGTTGAACACACAGGTTGAGAACGCTTCTTTAAGAATGGCCTTTATCTATGTATTCCATATGGTTAAAAAATCCTGCTTCCATGAAATATAAATAAATTCCTTAATGAAAAGAAACAGGAAGCACAAACCTTTAGAACTTCTGCATTGCCCTTCAGGCAACGTAGGAAATACACACCAAAGTGTCCCTTATGATGCCTAATTTCCACCCCTTTCATCGCTATTTGAATAGGTTCCTAAAATTTTTACCAATATTTAATTCAATCCAAGTACTAAATGTAAATCCTTTGAGCTTGTTTCACAAAATGCAGCACCATGTGACTTACTGGAGCACAAATACTCCATTTTTACAGTATTGGCTCCTAGCAAACAATGAACCAAATAAGCAAACACCTATGTCTGGAGATGGTTTACAGATGAATTTGAATTATATCTTCACAGGTAGAAAATAAATTGAAAGGCAGGCTTTTTCATGTTTTTCCTTTAAAAACCCGTCCGTAGGGCTACACTCTCATTACTTAATTACTTCCAGAAGATCCTGCCCCCAAATACCGTTACATTGTTATGGGAGAGGTTCAGCATCTCAGTTTGGCACAGCAAGTGCCAATATTCCATCTGCAACAGTGGCTTTAACATGTCTGTAAGGGCTAATATCTGAGACCTAATATTGTGATTAGTACTTAGTCTCAGTGGCTTCGTTTAATTTTGTTCTTTGAAGAACATACTATTATTTTTACTTTTTAGCTTGAAAAATTTGGTTCACAAAGGTAGAGCTATTTGCTCTTGTCATTTATGAATAAGAAGGAAATGGGGTTCTCTCATGTGAAAGGCAAAATTGCCCCCAGACACAGTAAAATAAATGAGACGCACTTACCTGTTACTCGTTCACGTAATTAAAGTTGCTGCTGAAAATGGAGTACTAATGCCAGAATTTCCTGCGGTGGGGAGTCTATTCTGTTCCACACTCACTTTCTTGCTTTGCTTTCTTTTTATTTCAGCAAGAAATCCTTAAGTAGAAAAGAGGCCGAAATAGAATTAATATGCAAAATTCCCCATGCGGCATGTGTAAAAACATTTTGCTCCTAAAATTAACTAAGCAGAAAAAATTATTTGACAGTGGTTTAATTTATTCTTAAGGTTGTTTCTATCGACTCCTAATTAGTGACTAGTAGCCAAAGGCAAAAGATGTTACTAGTCTTTTGTTTATAGAATTGTGGATGTTACACAGTGACATATGTATTTTCACAAAACAATTTTAGTTTTGATTTACTGAATCCACAGACATTTTACGCATACAGGGCTATTCCTCTGTGGATGAGGGTACATTTACGATTTGTTAGTCACCTTGAAAACGCAGCCTATAGATATCAGAGATGAAGAAGTAAACAAAAGGTGCTTTCCATTCCTTCCTGGTGAAATGCCATACTTGAGAGTAACAACTAAAACCTTTAGATGATTCATAATTTGAAAATGTATGTTTTTAGCAAAGAATGAGAATTTACTTTTATTTCCAAGTGAAAAATATAAGAAACCTTTAAAATGGTCATATGTTCTCAAGTATTATTTGATGCATTTTAGTTAATGGTCAATGTTTCAGCATTTAAGAGATGGCACATTATAAGGCATGGGGACGTGTTTCTCTGTACCTTTCTCTGTGGCTTTTGAACACTGGAGACAAAATTCAAGTGAACTATTTTTATATGTGTGCTAATTAATATATAGCAGAAGAACAGCAGAATGCTGCTAGCAAGATATGCTAGTACTGCCAGTTTTCAAACATTAATAAGCATTTTAATATTTTATAAGGCAAGCTCTAAATTTTGGGAAATAAATCTGAACATTATTATTATCCAAATGGGACACAAGCACACACACACACACACACACACACACACACACACACACACACGGAGAGAGACAGAGACAAAGACAGAGAGGCAGACAGGGATAGACAGAAAGACCAAGATACACACAGAGAGAGGCAGAGGGACAGACACAGACAGACACACAGAGAAATACCAACATGAACTAATGTGTAGTTGAGTACTTAACTCGGGGCATTATAATTTCTAACTGATACATGACCTGAGTGGGATCTAGGTGAGCATGCAGGCTTCCTGGAAAGCTGATACAACACAGACATTTGTGTGCACTGTTGGAAAGGATAAAGATTTATGTTCGATTGTCTCACTTGTATATCTTGGATAAGCAGTTGCAGAGGCTCTCTGCGGATCATGAGAAAGCTGACTAATTTTGTGCTCTAATCCATTACGTGTCCGGATATTCTCTGATTCTTAATACTCTTCTGCTGTTTTCAATCATATCCTGACAAATGCCAGGAAGGAGGGCAAGACACAGACAGGAAAATACGTCAGCATGTGTTTGTTTTTAAGTGGCTGGAAAGAATGGAATATGACAGCGCTTATCTCCTCCGGCTCTATACGGATCCATGCTTAGGCCCCTGTGGGTTTCACTTGCTATTGATGGGTTGAAACTGAATATTTAAGTGTGTGCCTGAGAATTTGAGTGGAGGAACTCAACTTCACACAAGTGCCTTACTGAAACTGAAGGGAAACCTCTTCTGCAACCTTGTAATATGAAATGAGTGCAGAAAAATGAAGTTCATTGATCTTAGCTGCTTTTACTGGATCTAAAAGAGAAGCTATCCTTTGATGCTTAAAAATATAAAATGATATTCTAGTGAAGATTAAGAGCAGATTTAAAAAAACTTCTCTTGGCCTATCAGTTATCTATCAGCAGTCATATTTTGGCCATATTCGTGTATTCTTTTTATATTAACACATGATGGTACATTCTATAAAATACTGTGGCATACATTCTTTTCCTTATCAAAACATAATATCCACCAACTTTTAACAATTTTCCAAGTAAGATAATGTCACGTTCCTCAAGACATCTTACACATACCCTGCTCTTTATTCAGAACCAACTAACCAGCTCCCTCTCTTCTTGTCTCCCTCTGTCCATCTACCCACCTATTCCTTCCTCTCCTCAGATCTTTCTTCTTTTCTTCTTTCTGTCAAAGAAAGGACCAGGCTGGCCTGTAACTTGCAATCCTAGCTCACCCTTTCAGATTCTGACTGCCTTTAATAATATGGTACTGTCCCTCCCTTCAAATAACTTTTTGAGCATCCCTCCATGAAAACACACTGAGTGACAAGGGACTATATGATGCCCTATGTGAAGGATGAGTGGACACTGAGTATTTCCTGGAGATGAGGCTATAGTTCAGGGACTTGGGTTGTTCTCTGTGTGTATCTCTCTACTGACTGCTTGGGCTTCCTGACAGATGACTTTTGGTATCCCTGAGTGATAGTCACAGTAAAAAGAATAAGATGCAAGTTTCTTAAGACACAAGACCCAAGTCCGATGCACAGCCGTCTCTTCAGTATTGTGTTATAAGTTGTCATATAGTTCCTCACAGCTTATCATCACATTGATATTGGTGTGCACGTTCCATTTACATCTGCTAATTAGATTTCAATGTCATAAAAGCCAGTTCTGTTTTATTGTTCCTCACTATTGTGTTTCCACATTTTAATTTATTGTATCATATTATACATGCATGACCAATAGTCTTTATATTCATAAGTGAAATAAGTTCCGTATTTTGCTTATTTATACAGAACAGAAACCATATTTATGTGACACTTATTTCAAAGTCTCAGGCATTGGAATGTATAGGAAAATTTACTTCCTTGATTAGAAAGACTTTGTTAGATTCTTCAACTAGAATAATCTTTCCAAAATTCCTGTACAGCACGGATACTCTTTCTTGAATAAAGACGTTTTATAACAATTGGAGGAAAATATAACTATAGCCTTTCTTAGCATGGAAGAGAGTGGGAATGTGAATTGAGAGAAAGAAGCTATCTTTACATAGACAACATTATGCATATTCCCTTATACCAAGATTTGACTTTTACAATATTAATAATTAGGTATTATAACTAGACCAAAACAGTGGAAGAATCTCACCAAAGTACTAATAGTAACAACTTGTATTTATTGCGATTTATGAGACTTATAGGCAGATGAATGTTAAAATCTGCTGAGGAAAATTCAAAGGCCTAAAGTATTGGTGTGGCATTTCTGTATTTGAGACAAGGTCTCACTATGTAGCCCTGGCCGGGAACTCACAGAGATCTTCCTGAATCTGCTTCCAGAGTGCTGGGATTGAAGGACTGAGCCACCACAAGACGCAACATCAACTTCTTTTCATTTTTTGTTTTCTCTCTCTCTCCTCTCTCTCCTCTCTTTCTCTCTCTCGTTCTTTCATTCTTTCTTCTTTTCTTTTATTGCTAACATTTTCCAGCACACATGATTTATCCTGATTAAGGTCTCCCTCCCATGCTTTCCAGTCCCTCCCCAATTTTCCTCTCATTCAGATCCACTCCCTTTCTGTCTCTAATTAGAAAACAAACAAAGCTCTTAAGGGGTAGTAATAAAATAAAATATACTAAGATGAGACAAAAAAATTAGTACAACAAAATTATCCAACAAACATGCAAACAACCAAACCACCACCACCTCGTCCTCCTCTTTGTCTCCTCCTCCTTCTCCTCCACCACCACGACCACAACCACCATCACCACCACCACCACCACCACCACCACCACCAACAACAACAACAATAACAACAACAACAACAAAACCAGAAGCCAAAGAGCACAAGAGAAAACAGAAGAATCAGATATACACATTAGCACACTCAGGAATCCTATAAAAACAATGCTAGAATGCAGAGGAACTGGTGCAGACCCATGCAGGCCCTGAGGTTGCTACTTCAGTCTCCATGAGTTCATATGAGCTTTGATCCTTTGGATTTCAGAACCTTGTTTCTCTGGTGCCCTTCATGCCCCTCTGGCTCTTTATACTCTTTCTGTCTTTTCTTTGCTAGGATTCCCTGGGCCCTGAAGTCAAGGATTTGATGGAGGCATTCTTTTTAGGGCGGAGTGTTTCAGTGTCTCTTGCTCTCTGTATAATGTCAGGCTGTGGGTCTTTATATTTGTTTTCATTTGTTTCAGGAGGAAGCTTATCTGATGCTGAGTGAATAAGGAATAAGAAACTAGTTTTTGAGTATGTCATTAGGAATGTCATTAGGAACCATTATTGCTGTGTTTTTGTTTGTTTTCATTTTAGAACAATATTGTTTGGCTTTACCCTACATCATTGGGCTATCTAATCTCAGGACATTGGTCCTTCAAGCAGTGTTGTGTATGATTTCCATCTTGCAAAGCAAGCCTTTCTTAAGTCAAATCAATACTAGTTGTTGTTATAACAACTAGTAGCATATCTTGTAGTTATAACAGTATTGTAGATCAAAAGTTATATGACTGGGTTGTTTCTTTGCCTTTCTTTTAGTAGCATGCAAAGTACCTTATGGTAATTAAGATGCTAGAACATAGGGTAAAGACTTTATGTAGATACCACTTCTCCGTGTTCACTGAGTTGTGTAGGTATTGTCATCTGTTCACTGAGTTGTGTAGGTATTGTCATCGGCAGTCGGGCCTTGACATCAGTTTGTAGAGAGAAGCCTATATCCTTGGCAACAGACTGGGTAGTTTTGTTGTTTTATTTATATAGTTTTCATGTATGTATATATTTTAGGAAATTTCTACTGTAATAGGTTCCATACCACCTCTCAAATGCTTCTCAGTTTTATCTGTCTCTCCCTGTATTTCCTCTCCCAACTAGCTGATCCTCTTGTTCTGGTCCCCTATCTACAACTATCTAGTCTACTTTCCTTTGTTATATATACATATCCCAAGTCCCTTACTCTATACCTAACCTTTGTGGTTCTACGGGTTGTAGCTTGATTATCACTGACATAATAGCTAATATCCACATATAGGCGAATAAATAAAATATTTCTTTCTGCATCTGGAATGCCCCATCCATTTGCTTGCAAACTTCAAGATTTCTTTTCTTTTTAAAAAAGTGGCTGACTAATATTTCATTGTTTAAATATAACACATCTTCTTTATCTATTCTTCTGTTGAGGTACATATGTATTATTTACAGTTTATGACTATTGTATTTAGAAAAGCAATGGACATGTTTGAGCAAGTCGTAGGATGAAGCATCCTTTGGGTACATGCCCTAGAAAGATATAGCTGGATCTTGAGGTAGATCCGTTCCGATTTTCTTGAGAATGGGCACAGTGATTTCCATACTGACTGTATACGTTTGCACGCCCACCAGAAATGATTGAGTGATCTCACTTCACATCCTCACATTTAATTTTTGATCTTGGCCATCCTGACTGGTATTAAGACAGAATCTCAAAGTAGTCTTAATTTGCATTTCCCTGATGACTTGGGATGTGGTATATTTATTTGTTTCTCAGCCATTTAGGTTTCCTGTAGAGAGAATTCTCTGTTTAGATCCATAGCTCATTTTTTAATTTAGTTGTTTCTTTGATGTAATTTTTTGAGTTCCTTATAAATTTTTGATATTAGTCTTCTATCATATGTGTAAGCCAAAAATATTTTCTTCTCCCATTCATAGGCAGCTCTTTAGCTGAATAATGGTGTCCTTTGCCAAACAAAACCTTTCAGTTCCAGTGAAAGCCCATGCATTAATTATTGATCAGTTATAAATGATACATGTGTGAATTTTATATCAAAGAGACATGTGTAAACAACTTTATGCAAAGAATAGAAAATGTAGAAAACATAGACATATTCCTTTAAAAATATTAGAACAGTAAAAAGAAATAAAGCACCATTAAATCTTTGAGAGAATAAAAATGGACAAAAGGTTTGAGTATGCACTTCACCATTAGAAAAACCCATTATAAACACAAATGAAAATCACAATGAGGCATTATTTGAATACATAAAAATTAAAAAATTAAAGTCCAGAAAACATAATGTGAGAGAAACTGTGCACCATACCCTTTTGCAGCTAATTTGGTAAGACATCAAGATTTTGGTAAAATTGAGAATCATTGTTTCTAGAAGCTTGGTTTCTTGGTTTCTAGATATGCCCTGAGCCCTGTCAAGATGTTAATTTATATAAGTATGTTAGAAAAACACGCAAAATATTAGTTTGAATATCTAGCAATAGTTTGGCTTGTTTTGTCTTTTTGAAACAGAGTTCCCCTGTGTTTAGTTCATGCAAGCCTTGAACTCGTGAACATCTTGCCATAACATCCCAAGGGCCAAAATCACAGAGTGTCATGCAAATCTTATGAATAGCTTAAATAATAAAGAAATGGATTGTGCCATGTTCACAGATTATCATTGCATATTGAAGATTAAAATCTTAGCTACACCTATCAACAAGGGCGTCTATATAAAGAAAAAGTGGTTCACAAGCAAAAGTGGTGAGCAGAAACCAGAGCAGAGTTCAAGGGACTTGAACTTAAAATATGCAAAGCTGACAGCAGAATGTGGAGAAAAACTCAAGAGCAGAAGAGCAGTTTCAAGCAGAGTAAATGAAACACAAAAGTCGCTAGTTCTTACCTGTTGTGAAAAATAAGCTCATAACATATTAAAGGCAGACCAGAGAGTTTTGAAGATGTGAAAATCTGCTCCTATCATTGTTAATGACAGATATCTCTCTCTCTGTCTCTCTCTCTCTCTCTGCCTTTCTTCCTCTCTTCCTCTTCCTTTTCCTTCCTCTCTCCCTCTTTTTCTTCCTCCCACCGTCCCCCTTCCCTCCCTTTCTCCCTTTCTCTCTCTTTTCTTGTCTTTCTTTCTGTGTTTTCTCTTTAAAAAATATTCCCTAGCACAAGAAAACAAACAAAATTTGATAAAAAGCAGATGCTATAAAATGAAACATAAAAGCTATTTTGTAATAAGCAGCACAGCAATGGGATGTTGGGACCTCCATATAGCATGAGAATTTACAGAACACATATGACAGGAGGTCACTATGCACAAGAATTTTCAAATATGAACATTTTTCAAAGAAAACCATGCAAATGGCCCAAAGGTACATAGAAAATAATAAATTTAACTGATCGTCAGAATGAAGCAAATTGAATTCTAATGTTGTTTCACCTCACCCTCACAGAGTAGCAATCATCAAGAGTTAATGATGGCAAAGATGTGGGGAAAGAGGAATGCTTGCTAACTGTTCATGGTACTAAGGCATTGTGGAATAGAACAGGGAAGCTCCTGAAGAAAGATGCTAGGAATTCCTTTATGGGGATATTTTTAAAAGACATAAAATCTGCCATCCAAAAAAAAAACTATTGGTTCTTTCATGTTCATTGTGACATTATTCAGAATAAATAAGGAGCTGAAGAAATCTCTGTGTTCATCAAGACATGAAAGGATAGTTAAAATTTTGTTTATGGAATGCTATTTATATATGAGACCATAAAATCATCTTATTTGTGGGCACAGGGATGGAAGTGGAAATCATTATGTTAACTGAAATAAAGATGACAGAATAGCACATCTACCATGACCTTATTACTATGTGGACTATGAAAGAGTTGACCTCATACCAGCTGAGAATATAATAGAGTTTATCAGAGACTGGGAAAGTAGGGAGTTCTTTAGGGTGATCTGAGAAATATTTGATCTATAGGAACTGAACTACACTAAGACAGGGCATGGAGTTATGCTGTGTGCTTGCATAACATGGTGTACATTTGTATAAGAGAAAATACTTTTGAAAGTTTTAGGCCATAAAGAAATAATAAATATATTTAACTTGATTTTTGTATTATACAACATATATGTGTATTAAAATGACAAAGTACTATCTATACTTTTTATGGTTTATCAGTTATGAACAAAGTATATATTGTATATGTTTTAAATATTTTTAGTAATGAGGGTAAAATTTGTGCCTTATGCTAGCCAAGGACTTTACCACAAACTTCACCCGTGTATGTACTTATTTATGTATAAACATATATATGTATATATATACTCCCATATATGTGGCAATATATATGTGTTTTTTGTGAAAAAGAACATGAATAGATATCATTGAATCCTTTAAATTAATATTTTTAAAATCTTAACCTAGTTACATGTACATAAATGTTTCAAGTATTATTTTATTCACTGCTATAGATAATTTAAAGTTTCATGTCTTTCAAACAATCAATAGACACTCTTTAGACATGGTGCTAAATTGAGAGGTTTTACATGTAACAATGTCTGCCTAATAGAAAAAGCGACCAAGTGCAAGAGAAATCTAAATATCCACAGTATTTTGAAGTCTGTGTTTATGCCTCAGCTATGGTTTAATTTAAAAGGATACTAATAAACACATCTGTGTTTCCTATTTATATTTATAACTATACAATTATTAAACCGTTTTTAGTCACTGATATTTAGGCATTTTAATTCTACATTTTGAAGTATAAGGAGATGGAAACTAAGGTAAAGATGATTTTGTGAGGTCTCATCACAGTTCTGAGCTCTTTTAATATATGATGACTAGGGAGTGCTAGGCTGGTGCACACAAAGTTGAAGAAAAGATATACAAAACGGGACTAAAATGTCATCATCAACTGGTTTGCAGTTCTGCTGTTGCTACACTCTTTGTGCCTGAACAGAAATATACAAGCGATCCAGAAAGGAGAGGTTTAGGCAGACTGGGAAGCTAGGTTACAGAAAACAAAAATGAGGCCCTTGAAAAAAGTCTCAGTTGAACTGAAAAATTATCTTAAGAAATGGTTTTTCTCCAATAGACAGGAGAACAGGAAATAGCCCTGGTTATGGGTTTTTACTTTATAAAGATATTGATAGCAGAGGCATTTAATATTTCCATTGGTAGAATGCTTGTCTAGCACAATGTGCTTGGTTTGATCTCCAAAAGTAAGTAAACAAGGAATAAACAAGCTAGATATTTCTATAATTCTTGAGCTTGGCATATAAGAACAGGAGAATCAGAAGTTCAAGGTTCCTCTTTCTCCACATCCTCACCAACACCTGCTGTCTACTGAGTTTTTGAGCTTAGCCATTCTGACTGGTGTAAGGTGAAATCTCAGGATTGTTTTGATTTGCATTTCCCTGATGACTAATGAAATTCAGCATTTTTTAAGATGTTTCTCCACCATCCGAAGTTCTTCAGGTGAGAATTCTTTGTTTAACTCTGTACCCCATTTTTAATAGGGTTATTTAGTTTTCTGGGGTCTACACTCCTCCACTGCTGGTGGGGTTGCAAATTGGTACAACCACTCTGGAAATCAGTCTGGTGGTTCCTCAGAAAACTGGGCATGTCACTTCCGAAAGATTCTGCTATACCACTCCTGGGCATATACCCAGAGGATTCCCCAGCATGTAATAAGGATATGTGCTCCACTAAGTTCATAGCAGCCCTATTTATAATAGTCAGAAGCTGGAAAGAACCCAGGTATCTCTCAACAGAAGAATGGATGCAAAAAATGTGGTATATATACACAATGGAGTACTATTCAGCCATTAGAAACAATGAATTCATGAAATTCTTAGGCAAATGGATGGAGCTGGAGAACATCATACTAAGTGAGGTAACCCACTCTCAAAAGATCAATCATGGTATGCACTCACTAATAAGTGGATATTAGCCTGGAAAACTGGAATACCCAAAACATAATCCACACATCAAATGAGGTACAAGAAGAATGGAGGAGTGGCCCCTGGTTCTGGAAAGACGCAGTGTAGCAGTATAGGGCAAAACCAGAACAGGGAAGTGGGAAGGGGTGGGTGGGAGAATAGGGGGAGGGAAGGGGGCTTATGTGACTTTCTGGGAGTAGGGGACCAGTAAAGGGGAAATCATTTGAAATGTAAATAAAAAATATATCGAATGAAATAAAAAAAGCATTTTTAAACATAAAAAAAAAGTTCAAGGTTATCCTCTACTCAGTAGAGATTTTGTTTTTAAAGAAAATCGACAAAAACATTCTTCAGAGTTCCAATGCTAAGGTGATGCAGTGCTGTTTTCTGAGGTTTGCATTTATTTTCAGGTCTGTTTTCTTGGTTTTCAACATGAAAACTAAATGGCAGTATAAATGTACAGAAAACAAGTTCTTGTGTTGAAGCTGCAGCTTGGATAAATGTAGCAGTGTCAAGGAGAAGTAACTCTCATAACTTCATAGAAAATTAATGGCTATACTAGGAATATATCCATGACCAACAGTATGATATTCAGATGGTACCAATAGCTGGACAAATATACAGTAATGAGTTGAGAGGAATAGAATACAGCAATACCAGACAGACGAAATACACAGTCAGGAAAATATATTGTAGAAGAAATGAAAAACTTTCGAAGTATGTTTTGAGCTACAAAGAACTTAATAAAAATCCAAGATCAATAAAACATCAGGTCAAAGACACAGCACTAAACGCAAATAAAATGAAAGGGGAAATTTCAGAGCTAGTAAAACAAATCAAGTTCAAAGCATCAACATTTATAGCTCTAATAAATAAATTAGAAACAAGACGAGACCAGAGAGAAGAAAATATTGAATTTGAGCCCTGGGGAGAGAAGTTAGGATGATAAATTCAATAAAGAAATAGAAACATAGAGATTTAAAAATTATAGAAGGTGGGAAATTTCAAGGCCAAAGATGATCTAATATAAGGACAATTACTCCCCTTGAAGGAGTGAACCTATTTAATGGAAGAAGAAAACTAGAAACATAAAATGAAGAAATATCTACCAAATGTAGACAGATGAAAACATGTACTCTAGGTAAATTCTAGGTACAAACCCCAGAACTCTTCAGACATACTGACTCGGAAAACCTTGCCTCCTGCAGGGGAAGGGGTTGAGGATGTCATAAATCTCAGCAAGCTTTTAGTGCCATCTGGGAAGTACTTGAAATTCTGATAGGAAACAAAAATCACCTAAGAAAGTTTATTTAGCCAAGCTCCCATTTATTCTAGAAATGACCTTTGGCAGACAGTCTTACACGAAAAAGATCTCAAGAATAGACAATGTCTCCTACGATCTTATTTCTTTTTATATGTTTTAAGTTTTTATATGTTTAGCTCATCTGTGTTTGACATGTTCATGTTTGTGTATGTGTGTGTATGCATGTATAGAAGACAGATGATAACTTACAGAGTTGGCTCTCTCCTTCCATTGTGTATGTTCCAGGGACTGAAGCCTGGTTGTTAAGCTTGGCAGCAGGTGTCTTTACCTACTAAACCATTTTACTGGCCTAGGTATATTTTTTTACCTTGATATGGCTTTTGAATAAAGTACAAGTAATCAGTAAGGAAGGGGCCAGGAGTAGAAACAGATTTGTAGTGAGTCTGATAAGCAAGATTCTGCAATAATTCCAGGAGTCTCATAACCTGGATCATCTGCTACATACAACCTACTGCCATGGGGTGTGGATTGACTGTTAAATACAATTCTATGTTCATTCCTTGATTAAGCTGCTGTATTTGTTCACTTGCCACTGGTATAGCAAATATCTGAGATGACGAAGTAACATTATAAAGAGAAAAGACTGATTTGGACTCAAAGTTTTAGAGATATCAGTGCATCATCAGCTCACCCTGTTATAACTGGGCCTCTGGTAAGGTGTGTGTGTGTGTGTGTGTGTGTGTGTGTGTGAGAGAGAGAGAGAGAGAGAGAGAGAGAGAGAGAGAGAGTTTATAACATCACTATCCTGTCTTAAAGCATGTTCCCAGTGAACCTCAAACAGCCTGTTACTCACATCCTAAAGGTTCTACTTCCCAGTTGTAGCACTGTTGGGGAAGCAAGCCTTTAGCACACAGGCTGTTAGATCATGTACCCAAGCTATAATAGTTTCAAATTAGTGATTTGCTCACACAGGCAGTTCCTGGATGGGGTTGACTTTATCCCAGTATATGGGTTCAGGAACATATTCTCTGATTGGCTGAATGTAGTCACACCATATGTTCTTGGAGGGGAACGCTCTGCCCAATTGCTAGCAAACACATGGGGGCACCTTAGTTCTCTAATCATGAGTCACTGAGTTCCACTGGTTCTGTGGTAAGATTAGAAAGCTCCTGTCTCAAGCTCAGGACAGAATTCATTCCGTCAACGCTGGGTTTTAATCTTTAGAAATTCCGAGCTGAAGCAAGGGCTGAACAATGCTTGTCTGGCTTCTTGCTCATGGTAAATAGTTACTGTGTGCTAAACAGGCTCTGAGCAGGTAAATCTGTTCTGATTTGTTGTAACCATGAGAAGGAAAGCAGGAAGTTTACAGGTAGTACGTACTGGAAATTTGTTCAGATTTCAGGTTCTTTTCCTGCAAAGTAACATTGTGAAAAGACAGATAATACACTAATTCTCCTGACTGCAGTAAAAATTTTTATTATTTCTATAACATAGAAAAACATCATACTATAAAAGTTAAGTGCTTACAAATAATTATTAAAATAAAATATATATTAGTGCTAAAAAGTGTAAATATACGGATAATTGGAATATAGTTAAGTACCCATAGGAAAGAGAGAAAGAAATTTTAACTTTAAATGTAAAAAAACATTCAAAACTGCCATAATAAATGTTGGCTGAAACAAAATGACTTAAAATTTTTAGTATTTATGTAATATCAATATAGCTCATTGTATGAATGAAATACTGGGGTTAATTGCAGCTGTCTGCAGCTACATTGAACAGGTTACCTGGAAAGGGATCTGGGGATGCATGGGAAAAATGGAGGAGAAAGAGAGACCAAGACAACATTGTTGCTGATCAAGGCCCGAATTTTAATGACTGACTTAGAATTTAAAGGTTGGGGGGAAAAACCCTTTCTCTAGAATTCCAGGGTCTGTTCAGGAAAACTTGTTTGGCTGCTCAGCAGGGGACTGGCTCCACTACTTTGTGGGTCACCAGCTTAGTGCAGAATGCTGCAGATCTGGAAGAACAATAGACTTCACCTTGGTCCCAAAGATCCACCCTGGGTGGGAGGCTGTGGCTAGCACCTCGGTCTGTATTTACTGCTCAAAGGCTGGGGGAAGGGCACAGTTAATTATATGTGGGAAAAGTACTCAAGCTTATAAAATGTGTATGAGGAGTATGAAATAAAGGACTGAACAGATACTGTTCTAAGGGAAGACGCGCTGGTCATCTCTCTCACCAAATGTCCTTGATAAGCATGGAGTGTGGTTCAGCATCTCCAGGATGACATCATGTTTTTAAAGAAAGTCGAAAAGGAGGCTGGCACACTGGTCCAAATGTAAACTAAGGCTCTGATTCCAGAACTTCAGTTACTATTCTTCTCTTCTTTTTATTCCATGAGGAAATTAAATTCACAATCCCAAACAAAATCTGGTGCTTGTAAGTCTGTGTACAGAGAAAACTAATTTAATTTTGTGCCCTGTGATAGATTTCTCTTGGGGGAGAAGCAGCACTTGCAGTCACATGCACCTTGCATACAACACAATATCAGTTTTTATTGGTGCAACCGCCAGGAGCAATGGGGAGGGGTTCCTTACAAGATCAAAGTTGCCAAAACAACCCCAAACTGAACACAAAACCAGGGAACTTCTTTTCCTCTTCTGGGATGAGTTCATGAGAAAAAGAGAATGTTCTCTAAAAATGGAGACCAAGGAATTTTGTTTTGTTTCGTATTCAATTTGAGCTCAAACCAGAAGCAGTAAAAGTTGGATATGCAGGGAACTGAGGGAACAGAAGTTGAGTTGAATACATTGTTTTCCCCAACGGGCAATGTGTGGAAGTATTGACTTTAATGTGGTTCAATTTGGAGTGTAAAAAAAAGATACAAGACAACGGGCAAGAGACGCAGCCAGCAGCTGAAGTGGGCAGGGATTTGCGGATCACATGCATTACTGAATGTTGATGTAAGTATAGTGAAAAAAGCTGCTGAATTGTTCTGAGTCAAGTCTGACTCAGGGGCAAGTCCTCCTGCTAAAGTATAGAGCACGCAATTAGAGGAACAGGAAGGACAGAGGGATGCGGTTATTGCACATGGAAGGAAGCCCAGGTAATGGTGGTGGCAGTCCCAGAGAAATGAGACAACGTGTAGATTTAGATTACAGTGGAAGTAAAATTAGCAGGACTGAGTTTAGAATTGATGTAAAAATGGGACTCTTAAGGATTAAGCATAATTTCTAGCTTTTTAGAATTGGCATTGCGTGCTGGGAAGTTCGGTCGGATGGGAAGAGGATGGCTGAAAGGATTAAATATATATTGTAATACCATATGGTTCAAGATGATGATGATAATGATGATGATTGTTAGGGTTCTGTCTAAGCTCCACCCCACAATTACCTGACAACAGTCCAGTATGCCCCTCCCCACAGTTGCCTGGCAACAGCCAGGTAGGCCTGGCCTATGAAAGAGGGTGTTAGGCCCCTCCTCTCTTTCTTATTCCTTTTTCCTCTCTTCTCCTCTCTTATCTCTCTGCCCTCTTGGGCTCTCCTTCCCTCGGCCTTCTCTCCGCATGTTCATGGCTGGCCTTCACTTCTCTGCTCTCTCCTCTCTCTGCCTCCACTACCCCATTAACTCTCATCCTCTGCCCTGAATGAACTCTATACTATGTCTGTGTGTGTCTGGTCTGGGGTGGGGGGGTGGAGGAAGGGATGCCTGGGCATGGGCCCACCTAGGCACCCCCTTCCTCCACACCACTGTATATCACATTCTCTGAAACCTCTTTCTCTTCTTATAAATACAACAATGATGATGATGATGATGATTTATAGGTGTGAGGGTGCATGTGTATGGAAGGCAGAGGAAAACTCTCTGAAATGTGTAGAAATGAGCATTTCACTTCACCACGAAGCTGAAGTGCATTTTTACTGTTTGATTTGAAATACATTATAGAGAATTAGTGCTATTAGTTATTTTGATTATTAAATTATTTTAATTATTTACATTCCAATTCCTGGTCTTCCCTCCCCGTGCTCTTCACCCCTCCCTCTTCCTCTCCCATTTGCCTCTGAGAGGGTGCTCTCCCACCTACCCACACACCCCACCTGACCCCCACCAGAATCTTCCTTCCCTAGGGCATCAAGTTTCTGCAGGATTAAGAAAGCACATCTTCTTCCACTGAGACCAGCTACAGCATTCTTCTACATATGCTTTGGGGGCCATGGACCAGCCCATGAATGCTCTTTGGTTGCTGACTTAGTCTCTGGGAGCTCTGAGGGATCTGGGTTAGTTGATACTCTTGTTCTTTGTATGGGGTTGCAATCCCCTTCAGCTCCTTCAGTTCTTCCTCTAACTCTTCCACAGGGGTCCCTGACCTCAATCTAATGCCTGGCTGTGAGTGTTTGCATCTGTCTTAGTCAGCTGCTTGTAGAGTCTCTCAGAGGACTGCAATGCTGGGCAGCTGACTACAAGCACAACATGGCATCAGTAATAGAGTCAGGATTTGTTGCCTGCCCATGCAATACATCACAAGTTGCCTGGTCTGAGTGGCCTTTCTTTCAGTCTCTGCCCCATCCTTGTCCCTGCATTTCCTTTAAGACAGACGCAATTCTGGATCCAAAATTTTAAGATGGTTGGGTGGCCCCGTGCCTCAACTGTGGGCCATGTTTATATGTTGAATGTGTTCTCTTCAGGTTCTATTTCTCCATGGATGGACATTTTGGCTAATGTCATCCCCTGGGAGCGACTCAGATCCCTGGTCTCTGGGACTTTCTAGAGATCCCCCCTGGCCCCCACCCCACACTGCTCCATATTTCCATTCATTCTCCTGGCCCTCTGGCCTTGTCTTCTGTTTTCCCCAATACCTCCCTGATCCTGACCCCCTGCTCCCCTCCCTCCCTCACTGTGCCTTCCATGATTATTTTGTTCCCCCTTCTAAGTGGGTTTAGAGTATCCACACTTGGGCCTCCATTCTTGTTAAACTTCCTACAGTCTGTGAGTTGTATCATTGGTATGCTGAACTTTTTGGCTAATATCCACTTATCTGCATACATACCATGCATGTCTTTTGGGGTCTGGGTTGTCTCACTCAGGATGATACTTTTTTAGTTCCATCCATTTGCCTACAAAACTCATGATGTCCTCAATTTTTGTAGCTGAAAGTATTCCATTTTCTGAACCTATTCTTTGGTTGAGGGACATCTGGGTTACTTCCAGATTCTGGCTGTTACAAATAAAGCTGCTATAAACATAGTGGAGCACATGTCCTTGTAGTATGGTGGAGCCTCTTTTGGGTCTATGCCCAAGAGTGGTATAGCTGGGTCTCCAGGTAGAACTGTTTCCAATTTTCTGAGGAATTGCCAGATTAATTTCCAGGGTAGTTGTACCAGTTTGCAATTGTACCAGTAATGGAGGAATGTTCCTCTTTCTCCACATCATTGCTAGCAAGTACTGTTGCTTGAGTTTTTAATTTTATCCATTCTAATTGGTATAAGGTGAAATCCCAGGGTCGTTTTGATTTGCATTTCTCTGATGATTAAGGATGTTGGACATTTCTTTAAGTGCTTCTTGGCCTTTTGAGATTCTTATGTTGAGAGTTCACTGTTTAGCTCTGTGCCTCATTTTTAAAATTGGGTTATTTGGGTTTTTTTGGTTGTTGTTATTGTTTTGGTTTTTTTTTTTTGAATCTAACTTCTTTAGTTCTTTGTATATTTTGGATATTAGCCCTCTATTGGATGTAGGGTTAGTGAAAATATTTTCACAATCTGGGGGTTGCTGTTTTGTCCTATTGACAGTCCTTTGCTTTACAGTAACTTTTCAGTTTCATGAGGTCACATTTGTCAGTTATTGATCCTAGAGCCTGAGCCATTGGTGTTTTGTTTTAGAAATTTCTCCCTGTGCCTATGAGCCTATTTCCCACTTTCTCCTCTGTTAGATTCAGTGTATCTGAATTTATGTGGAGGTCCTTGCAACACTTGGACTTGAACTTTGTTCAAGGTGATAAATATGAATCAATTTGTATTCTTTTTCATGCATATTGCCAGTTAGACAACCACCATTTTTTGAAGATGCTTTCTTTTTTTCCACTGTATGGTTTTGGATTCTTTGTCAAAGATCAAGTGTCCATAGGTGCCTGGGTGTTTTAAAAATTAAAATATAATTTAATTTTTTAATTCAACCCTATGCATTTGCTGCTTTCTTTTTGAAGAGATTTCTAGATTTATGACTCTTTTGTGACTACTTTTCTCCTTTTATTAGTTGTGTTCTGTGCTGACTGGTTTTATGTGTAAACATACACAAGCTAGAGTCATCAGAGAGGAAGGCTCTGCAGTTCAGGAAATGCCTGCATGAGAGCCTGCTGTAAAGCATTTTCTCAATTAGTGACCAGTGGGAATGGGCCCAGCCTATTATGGGTGTGTCATCCCTGGACTTATGGTCCTGGGCTCTATAAGAATGGAGGCTGTACAAGTCATGAGAAGTAAGCCAGTGACCAGCACCCTTCAATGACCTCTGCATCAGCTCCTGCTTCTGCATTCCTGTCTTGTTTGGGTTCTCATCCTGATTTCCTCTGATGATGAATAACAATGTGGAAGTATAAGCCAAATAAACCCTGTCCTCACAATCTGATTTTTGGTCATAGTGTTTTGAACCATTAACTAAGACATCTTCTAAAGGATCGCCAGTCTGAAGTAAGCTGATGCATTTGTGGGTATAATTGTTCACAGTTGTTCATCATTATCTTTTAAATGTTTATAAAATCAGTAGTCACAATCATTCATTTATTCCAGATAATAAAAATCTGTGTCTTCTTTTCTTCACTGCTTAATTCAACTTTTGTAGTTGTGGTTAATCTTTTGAAAGAACTGGCAATTGGTCTCTTTAATTTTCTGTATCACCTTCCTCATTTCAATATTATTAATATTAATTCTGCTATAACTTCTATTATTTATTTTCTGTTGCTTTATTTGTGCTTACTATTAATCCTTTTTTAACTCAGATGATTGATATTAACACCCCCCCCATAGCTTTTCTCAATGTCAACTACACTGACTTGTATAGTAGAGCTGTTAGGCCAATAACATTCTTATTTTTAACATCTTTATCAATTACAGATATATAAGAGGCAGAGACTCAGATGTAATTGTCTATTTATCCTTCTATTTGCATTAGTGGGGTGTCCCATATCTTTAAGCTTTCTTGTTAGGTACAGATACTGTCATCACTGTTATCTCTAAGGGTTTTCACCTCTTCTGCCATTGTGTCACAGCACCTGTGCCTTGTAATATTCCTTGATTTGAAGTCTAATTTGCCTAACATTAGCATAGCCATAGGCACTTTGCTTTATTAGATTGTTTATTTGCATTTGTGTGTGTGTGTGTGTGTGTGTGTGTGTGCAAGCAGAGACAGGTATCATGGTGTGTTTGTTGAAAGTATTAAATGACTTTCAGAAGTTGTTTCTCTCCTTGTATCATGTGAGTCTTGGGGCTTGAACTCAGTTTGTCAGGCTTGGTAGCAGGTGCCTTTATATGTTGAGCCATCTTGTAGGCCCAACTCCTGCTTGCTTTTGGTGATAGTTAATACGGTGTACTTTTTAGGTTCCTTTATCTTTCATTTATTTGAAGTTTTGTATTTAAAGTGAGTTATTTTTTGTAGAGACTGTAGAGCCACATCTTAATTTTATGTTTTGCAGATTGATACTCTCTCTTGTATCTGATAAGCTGTGAACATTTTTTTCCCTCTGTGTAGCCCTGGCTGTCCTGGAACTCACTCTGAAGACCAGGCTGGCTTAGAACTCAGAAATCCGCCTGTCTCTGCTTCCCAAGTGCTGGGATTAAAGGCATGTGCCACCACTTCCCAATAGAGATCTTAGAGAAAGGACTGGAGGAGTTGAAGGGGTTTGCATCCCCATAGGAAGAACAATAATATTAACCAACCAGACTCCCCAGAGCTCCCTGGGACTAAGCAACCATCCAAAGAGTACACACGGAGGGATCCATGACTCCAGCTACATATGTAGCAGAGAGGATGGTCTTGTCAGGTATCAATGGGAGGAGAGGCCCTTGGTCCTGGGAAGGCTCAACGGATGCCCCAGAGTAGGGGAATTCGAGGGCCGAGAGGCAGGTGGGTGGGTGGATGGAGAACACCCTCATAGAAGCAGGGGGAAGGGGAGACAGCATGGGGGTTTCCAGAGCAGGAGACAAGGAAAGAGGATAACATTTGAAATGTAAATAAAGAAAATATCCAATAAGACAGAGAGTTGGTAAAGGTAATCATTTCAGTCTTACCAGATTTTTGTTTCTTTCCAGGGGGTTCCACCTCAGATAAGCAGCTTTGGCTTTAGATGATCTTTTTCTCTGTATTTTAGGATTATAATTTGCAATGTGCTCTTTGTTCTTTAATAAATTCTTACAAAATTATTTATGTTCAGTGTGTTCAGTTTTCCTGGTTGTAAGGGAGTGATGATTTCCAAACTCTATGTCTCACGGATGAAAGCAGAATTTCTCGTGGGGGTATGCGAAATTGTCAAAAGAGAAACTGAGTAGCAAGAAGTTATGGTGCTTTATATAATGTAATATACTTATATTACATATATAAACATACATGACAAGTATGTATATAGGCCATGTATGTGTTATATGTGTATCTGTATCTGTATGTGTGTATATAATGTAATGGATAATAAGACAGAGGTAGCTGTAGCCCCAAGAGTGTAGCATCATGAAGAAAGGAAACAGTGATTGTATAGTTGAACGTAGTTAAAGGTTCTGACACATCAAGCAAGAAAGCATATAGTCAAAATATGGAGAATTAGTATAGGTATGACTTGTGTGTGTGTATGTGTGTGTGTGTGTGTGTGTGTGTGTGTTAGAGTTAAAATATATCATGATTAAATTTATTTTCACAATGAAATTTGAACAAACAACATGTATGTTTAAGTCTGAATTACTTAGAAAACCTCCAGAAAAAGTACTAAAAGCCTGTTTATTGCTTATAAATTTCACTTGAAAAATAGAAATCAGCAATATGATAAACTCTTACTTATTTATGTGTCAATGAAAACATTACATGATATACCTGCAGACCAGAGTAACTGAAATATGATTTCTGTGAATGAAATACTTAGGTATAAATTAGAAATTCTCATGTAGATAATTAATTTTATAGAATGATATTCTCTATAAAAATGGGCCAAGGGGGTCTATAATCCTTCCATGTAGCTGAGACTTATAAAGCCAAACATGACTTGCCAGTATATACAAAATATTATAAATCCATATGTGGCACTGTAGAAATATCCCTGTTTATGTTCCAGCACAAGTTATGCCTCCTAGCTGCACCCCCTACCTGGAGGAGAAACAGTTAAGCTACTGCACAAAGCTGTCTTTTGAGACTGGAACCTAATCAGGCATGCTGAGGAGGCAGACCATCAAATCCAAGGTGGTAAGTCTAATTGCTTTTATTTGTGCTGTGTATACTGTGTGCATTCTGTCCCAGGGTACAGCAGGCTTCAGATGAGGTTTCTCAATTAAAGTGAAACAACCTAGTCTGGCAACTTGAGTTCCATAATGATATTCCGAAGCTCCACTTCTTAGCGTGAAGCTGATGTATCATCATAGAACAGATTCATCATTCATTAACTCCAAATCAAATCAACATTTCTTTCTAAACCCAGGAGCAATATCTTCTCCAAACTAGCTGTGTGAATGCAACTTCAAGTACAGCAGCATTGTGTCTGAAGATGCTAAATTTGAAATGTGTGCACCAAGCAATCTCAACTGATTTCCAAGGTCAACGCTCTCCTCAAATGCCCAACTGGAGATTAGAACACAGCATGGCATAATTGGGCAGGTGTTAGGCGGTATGATCGGGTCTCCTGCCTCTGAAGCAGGCTTCCTGAGTAGCAAACAAAATAAGTCTGGCAGTGAAGAAATGAGCACATGTGGTTAAGCCATTAATAATACTCTTTTTGAACTTGTGTTCTGACTTTTCTCTTAGAAATATAGATTGAGGGTTTTTGTGTGTGTCTATAGCGAGGCATGGCTTTCCTCCTAGGTGGTCCTTTCTTCATATTTTAATATGTGTCAGGATAGTCTCCTTGTGGTTTTACTCTTTTATGAATTTTTCATATAAGAAACTTCCCATGAAGAGTTGCTAATATCTCCACGACTCCTATTTTCCCATCTTCTTTATTCATCTCCAAGCTTTATGAGTGCTTTATGACCATGCATAGCTCTTCCTTCACTATGTAACCGTGAAGAGACACTAACACAAGGACTACATTTCTTAACAGATTAAAAAATCTATACAAGCAATTCCTCCATCTAAAACATAACTCTGACACAAGCTAGATTTTTATTTTTCTATGGATGCACAAGAGATAAAAGCTTCACACAATTCCAAAGAAAGGATTATTAAATTTTCATCAGCTAAAATCAATGCTAGAAATAACACGGAGAGCCTGGGGGTGGAGGAAGGCATGGCTAATCCACTGAGGTGGGGAAGGAAGATCATTTTATTGGAAGAAATTTGGCTCAGTTGCATTTTAAATTAATTTGCTATACAATTAATTATTGTTCTCCAAACAAAATGTTTTGTGCAGAGAAAAACATTCTTTTACTACCCATTGTTTTGACTCTATATGGCCTGTGTGCTTTGTGCCTTACACATTTTTATTATTTCAGTCTCTTAAAATATAAAGCAAAACAAATTAAAAACAAGTATTCACTCTTAAGGGAAAAAAAAACTTGAAGGAAATATCAGCAGTCACCTGGGCGTTCTTTCTTTCTTACACTCAACGCTTATTAATAAGAGTAGTATATTTCATCCATCTCATCTTACAAGGATACACCTTGAAAAGACAACAAAATACTAATTTCTAAATGCATCTATGAGTAAGCATATCAAATGACATTTCTTTTATAGAAAATTAAATGTCAGCAATATACAAAGAAGCTGAAATTTCAAGATTCTGACAAATGGCATGAAAAACAAAGAAGAGAACTTCTACTTTTTACAAGGACACATGGAAAATATTTCTCCTAAAAACATCTTTAGTTTGAATGCCCTTTGGTGTTTAATAGCATGGCCTCAGTATCAAAGCTTTACCGTACCTTTGGGATGACACTGACCTTTGCTTTACAGCTCCAGGACTTTGTTTGTTAGCCAATCTTGCATAACTGAAGGGGTTGAAAATCTTCCATCTATCCAACCTTAGTTTGCACTGACTTACTTTTGTGATTTTTCTCTATCATAGGTGCAATATTGTAGCTTTGGGTTGGAGAAATCTGTTTTAAATCTACATATAAGTTCACAGATCGAATCCTTTATTCAGAGAGGACACCTAAATACAAACACAGGCCACAAGGCTAGTTTATTTATGTTAGGTAGAAAAAAATGTGTATCTCATGAAGCACAAATAGACAAAAATATTTATTAACTAATCAAACATAGAAGTATTCCAAATATATATTTGCTCGAAAGGTCCTCAAATAACTCACTTGTGATTTTCATTCCACTCTGGGTTTTTTTCACTAGTTTCAAGTTTTTTTTCCATTTTCCCAAATTATTTATTTATTTTTATTTGTTTTGTGTGGGTGTTTGCCAACATGTATGTACTTACATTCCCTTACATCTCTGGTGGCTGCAGATGCCAGAATAGGACATTACATTCACGAACTGGGAATTTATGATTATAGGGAACCAGCCTTCCAGGGTTCTCTGCAAGAGTACCACCTGCTATTAACTTGTGAGCTGCCTCTCCAACCCACTATTGCAATTTCTCTTCTATTGTAATATGTTTTGTTATAGTTTTAGGAATATCTTAAGTCTATAAGTTATTTCAAATAATATACTAGTCCAACACTTACTGTGATCCCCAAGACTAATGGAGAACAAGCACTAAAATTCACAGATGGACAAATTAATAAGTGTATCAGCACAGGAAATAAGAAACCCACCTTTCTGCATGCTCCCAATAGAACAGGCTGTGATCTAAGGAAACCATTTGCTTATTATTTTCTCGTATTCCTTTCAAGAATCTATGAATTGGTGCATTGGCATACCTTTGACAGATACAATTTAGAAAGGTTACGAATCAAAAGCCTTAAATTGCTCTGTGAAATCTAACAGTTCATGAGCCAATACTCATGTCCCCATTTAACAAATCAGGGTTCATGCATCCATTTCAGAAGTAATACTTTGAAATAAAGATGGGCACTGTCCCTTCAACTACCTAATAAATAGTTATCCAGGAAATGTATTATATCTTCTTTTATAGAGATTCCAGAGAAGTAGATGCTATTGTTATCACAGTCTTATAGACTATGAAGCAGAGATTTACGAAGATGAAGTAGCTTATTCCAAGTCACGTAGGTTATAAATGTCAAACTGGGATGTGGATGTGGTAGCGCTGTAGTGTTCTGTGGCCCTTGATTTCAGCACTGTGGTGGTGGACAGTTCCCCATTCTTTTTGGACTCTTCTGGTGAAATACCGTAATGCCTACACAGTCTGAAGCCATGATTTGCTAACCATGTATGAATTAACTTTCTCAGGGGTAAACTTTAAATAATGAATGTGAATTCCTACTCAGTCTCTTTCTCTCTCTCTCTCTCTCTCTCTCTCTCTCTCACAAACGCGCGCGCGCGCGCGCGCGCGCGCACACACACACACACACACACACACACTTTGTAGAACTAAGCTCATCACCCCTACAGAATGGGAAATAGCTCATTGACACATCTTTACTTGTCTCCTCTTCCTTTGATATCTCAATTATCCTGCTCCTTCACTCAATAAAATCCTAGCAAACTCATTACACTTAAGATTTTATCCTATGTTTTTGCTTGGAGTAAGGAGAAAAAATAGCTTTTCAAATAAAATATTGTATAGTTTCTTTACACATAGAGATATATTGTACACTATAAACAAATAAAATTATTCATAAATGTGTATATACATAGCACATACATAAATGATGTAGATACATTTATATATATTTTTTTTATTTTCTATATTCTTTGTTTACATTCCAAAAGCTTTCCCCTTTCCCAGTCCCCTGCCCCATATGTCCCATAAGTCCTCTTCTCTCCATCCATTCTCCTAACTTTCCCCCTCTCTTTTCTCTGTCCCGGTACTCCTCTACAATGCTGGATTCCCGAGCATGCAATAAGGACACATGCTCTACTGTGTTCATTGCAGCCTTATTTATAATTGCCAGAAGCTGGAAGGAACCCAGATATCCCTCAATGGAGGAATGGATACAGAAAATGTGGTATATATACACAATGGAGTACTATCCAGCAATTAAAAACAATGAATTCATGAATGTTTTAAGCAAAAGATGGAACTGGAAGATACATTTTTCTGAAGAAACATTTGAGTCACTTCTTGTCAATAGAAGAAAATGTCTTATTAATTGTATTTGAAGAAGTTTTAGAAAAAATAAACTTAATTGTTCTTTTGTTGCCATTTTTCATTAACAGGGCTTATTTAAGGTAACTAAAATGATTTTTACAAATATAGATGCTTATGTTCTTTGAGAAAAAAGTATATATATTTGGCTTTTCAAGACAGAATATCTCTGTATATCCCTGGCTGTCCTAAAACTCACTCTGTAGACCAGGCTGGCCTTGAACTCGGAAATCTGCCTGCCTCTGCCTCTCAAGTGCTGGGATTAAAGGAATGTGCCACCACTGCCTGGCAAGAAATTATGTTTTTAAAAATAATAAAGGAAAAAGTAGTCTAAACATCCATAAGATGTGACCACACACTATTTATGGTATAATTTACATGTTCTAAATGAAATGTCAATCTAAAATTCTCTATTAGTGAAAAGAGAATGGAAAGATGGGAAGAGAATTAGCTTTAATAACATTTTTATACTGACAATGTGATTTTTGGGGGGTATTTTTTTATTCGATATATTTTTTATTTACATTTCAAATGATTTCCCCTTTTCTAGACCACGACAATGTGATTAATGTGATGATTCTTATGCTGTGTTCATTTAGGCCACATTAAGAAACAATAGCTTCAGCTGGGTGGTGGTGGTGCACGCCCGTTATCCCAGCACTCTGGGAGGCAGAGGCAGGCAGATTTCTGACTTCCAGGCCAGCCTGGTCTACAGAGTGAGTTTCAGGGCAGCCTGGGCTATACAGAGAAACCCTATCTCAAAAAACAAACAAACAAGAAAGAAAGAAAGAAAGAAAGAAAGAAAGAAAGAAAGAAAGAAAGAAAGAAAGAAAGAAAAGAAAGCAACAACAGCTTCAAAATACATACAGAGTGTGAGAAAGTCTCAGGTACAAAATACAAGTCCTAACTCCACACTCTCTACAAAGAAGACTTACTGTGTACAATTAAAATCTCCTCCAAACTATGATATTTTGCATTCCTTAATAATGGGCAACTTTTTAACTACATTCTCCCAATGCAAACCTTACCAACACATCTTCCATTTATTAGCTAGCCTCTAGTCTATGAATAGGCTACAATTTCTTCTTTGCTTTGAATGATGCCTTTGGGCCTTGTTGCTTCACACTGCTTTATACTTGATAACACATTCTTTGCACCTCTGCCATGATGATTTCCCATCTGTACTTTAAAGATACGATTGGCAAATTCTCATATTACAAATAATTGAGCATTATATATTTTTTTGCCTTTAGGAAATAAATAATAGGCTGCCATAGGAAGAATACCTTTTTTAAAAAATCTATTTATTATTATATGTAAGTACACTGTAGCTGTCTTCAGACACCCAAGAAAAGGGTGTCAGATCCCCTTACAGATGGTTGTGAGCCACCATGTGGTTGCTAGGATTTGAACTTGGGACCTTCAGAGGAGTAATCAGTGCTCTTAACCATTGAGCCATCTCTCCAGCCCTGAAAGAACACTTAATATATAATACTATTTTTACTTTCTCAATATTTTCACATTCTAGAGATAAATGGCATCTGTCTTAATTTTCTTGTGCCTCTGATAAAATGCCAAAACAAAATCAATTTATGAAAAGAAGGATGTGTTTTGGTACAGTTTCAAGTTTCAGGCTCTTATGGCAGTCATGTCAAGACGGCAGGAGCATGAAGCTGTTCGTCATACTGTGTCCACAGACAGGAAGAAGAAATCAATACATGTTGTTGTTTAGCTAGCTTTCTCTGTCTTGTGCAGACTGAGAACCAAGACCAAAAAATGTTGCTACCTTTTTTTTTTAGAGTGAACTTTCCACTTCAATAACTTAATCAAGATAATCCCTTACAGGCATGCTCCAAACTACTGTAGTATAAATAATCCTTCACAGGTGGTCCTCCAGAAGGGTTGGTTACCTCCTCTGTGATTTAAAATTCTCTCAAGGTCACAAACACAGAGCTTCGCAATCTAAAATACATTTCCTGATATATTTATATAAATCATTAAATCAATGTAATCCTTAAAATTCATTATATAACTAATTTTCTGATTACTTTTATAGGTCTAATGTTATCTTGAGCTTTTGGATAATAAACATATCTAAATATACATTTATTGAAAATTTCTGCAATGTGTTGAAACATAATATTAATTAATAATTACTAAATATCATTAATGAAGTACTTATATGCTAAACATTGTGATAATTGTTTTATTCGTGTCACTTCACTCAAATTCTCATTATTTTTATATTTGAGAAAGCCGAATTTCAGAGAGCAAAATGGCTTGCCTAATTCCACCAAGTAATTAACAGATAGCTGAAGGGTATGAGTGGGGTCATAACCCGATGTCTTTAAAGTTCAAAGCCTGCTCTTAACTGCAAATCTAAAGATGAAGGTGCTAAGTATTAAAGCAAAAGAATGCATTGATTAGCAAATGACACTTTCTTCAGACCAAAAATAGCTAGCTCTATGAATATAATTCTGAGCTCAACAATTTTGTCAAACGCTAAATATGACTCAATTATTGTTATGGCCAATAACAGATGGGCATAGAAGGCTAATACTGAGTCCAATTCTGCATCTCTATAAACAGTCTTTCTGTTTACATAAAGCTACCCCACAGAGCAATTTGTTTTGAAAGTGCATGGCCATGACTATTCACTTTACACCTGACCAGGCAGCGAATTCAGACACGGCAAATTGAAAGAGCCAGGTTCAGAATAGATAATCAGCTAGCAGGAAATCACTGCTATTAGTTTAAAAAAGTGAAATAACCACTGTGAACTGTAGAAGTCATTTTGGCTGAAATTGCACATACATTTTTATAAGCTTCAAATAAAGTCATTAATTTGGAAACTAGAACAATGTTTACTCTTTCTGTATCTGTTTCGATTACATTAACAAAATGTTTTATGTATTTGTTTTTCAAAATTCTTTAAGTATAATTGTGATATTTTTATATATGTTTGCATGGTAAGATGCCTAAATTGCCTTCGGAAACATAGAACAGTGCCTCATAGATGTAGCATTTTTACAGCAAGATGTGTATGAGAACATTGAAGATTTCGTAGGGATAATTAAGTCTGAATATATTATGGTGTTACCATGGTATGCAATTCGTATCTTGAAGTGTATTTGATGTAATTAAAACTACACATATTAATGTCTTTTACCCTTTATTCATATAAAAATTATTTTTTCAAGATTCAGCACGTGCATGGCATTTTTGGTTTTTTGCACCTGGCTTAAAAAGTCTCTGAGTTTCTCCATTTTATTTTGAATCACAGGATACTGTAAATGACTCAGCTTCTTGTTCCTTCTTTCTTTCCCATAGACAGACATTTTACATCATTCCACACACTGACTACTGTCAGTGTAGAGATCTGTTCAACATATTACTTTTATTTCTAGTTGCTACTTGGTTCCACACACATCAGCGACTGGGAGGGAAGATATCATTTCAACAAGTTACTTTCATCATTTCTGTTTGTCAGGCGCCCACGAATTAGATTGCTGAATGATGTGGAAGCCTTGTTTTCATTTTTTTTTTTTTTACAAAAGTCATTTTTGATGTTTTCTATACTGACCATACAGCTTAAAATTTCTATTAGCAGCATGTAAACATTCCTTTCTTAAGAATCTCTATTATTTAGTCCTTTTTTCCTTCTTATTTAAAAGAAAGTCAAACTTTTTAGTGAATATTACTTAAGAAAACTAAATGAGATAGTGTACTGAGAATCATTTCTGTCAGTTTTTCTTTCATTTTTGGATTATATGATTCCATATTTCTCTCTTCTCTTTACTCCCTTCATATACCCTCTCCTCACTCTCTCTCACATTCATGGCTTCCTTATATTAATTGCTGCTACACATGATCATACACACACACACAGAGAGAGAGAGAGAGAGAGAGAGAGAGAGAGAGAGAGAGAGAGAGAGAGTCCAAAATATCAGCTTCTTAGTCTGTAAATGTTACTTGTATGTATGTGTATATTTTCAGAGATGACCATTTGGTATTGGATAACCAATTGGCATGCTCTTTGGTGAAGACTATTTCTCTCGTTTTTAGCATTTCTTTGTGGCCTGACTTTCTTTGTGTAGGGTGAAGGCCACACAGTCATCCCCTCTTGTACTTTGACATATCCATAGTTCTTGTCCTTGTTCGCCACGTTAGGGTAAGTACAAGAATGATAAGACCAAATTTCATAGTGGATTAAAAACTCAAATAATAGTTAATAATTGATAACTGGTCATATTCGTATATGTTCGCATATACCTGTTAGCTGCTTTTAAATTTTCTTTGGGGGCCTCTTCACTTGGTCATTGATAATCACACTGTTTCTTGCTGTTCAGTTTTTGGTTTCTCTTTCATTTTTGACATTAGTCTTTATCAAATGTGTAGTCTATAAATAGTTTACCAGTACCCTAAAGGCTTGTACTGCAGAGATCATTTCCTTTGCTCTGTAGAGCCCTTTTAGACTGAGACAACCTCACTTGCTGATTTTGTTTTCCATACTATTGGGTTCAGGCTCAAAAAGATCCTTGCCCACAAAACATCAAGGGGCTTCTTGCACTGTCCTCTAGCATTTTTACCTTTCCAGATTTATACCATGAAGCTTTTTAATCCCTGACGTTGATTTTTATATGTGATGTCACATGAAGGTTTACTTGTCTCTTCTTACATATGTAGACATCAGCTTTTAGCAATGCATGTATTAAAGGCATCCTTTCTCCAATGCTTTCTTGGCAGTCTTGTTAATTTCCTGACCAGAAATGGTCATATTTATTTCTTGGGTTATTTTTTTGTTCCTAAGTATCAAGCTCTTTTTATTATTATAACTTTCAATATGTTTTGAAATTATGTACTACCTGCCCACAGCTTTGATCATTTTTCCTCAAAATAGCTTTGGGTATTTGGAGCTTTTATAGGTACAAAGGTATATGAATATGAAGAAAAATATGAAGATTTTTCTTCTGTGTATGTGAACACAGCAACTAGAATGTTGATAGGAACTACATTTAATATATATATGACTTTGGGTAGTACTGATACTGGAAAGAATACTTGAATATATATTGGAAAATATACTGGGAAAATATTCCAAGCTATAGATATGGGATATTTTTCCATTTATTTTAATGTTTTTAATTTTTTCAACAGTACATGTACTGGTTGGTTTTTGTCAACTTCTAGAGTCACCCAAAAAGAAGGACCTTCAATAAAACCTTCATTAGTTGCCTTCATTAGCTATACATGCTTGTGTGCATTGCCCCCTGTGGGAAGGTCATTCTGGGAAGTATAAAAAACAAGGCTGAATAATTCATGGGAAACAGGCCAAGTAAACAACAATTCCTCGGCTGTTTTTGCTTTAAGGTCTTGCCTTGAATTTCTGTCTTTACTTCCTTTGTTGATAGACTATAACCTATAAAGTTAAATAACCCCTTTTTTTTCTAGGTTTGATTTGGTAACTTTCATCACACTAACAGAAAGTAAACTATTACAGTACATTATACCTTTTGGCAAATAGATGTTTTACTTCCTTAGTTAAATTTTTCCTCAGCATGATATTTTATTTGGTGATAAATGATTTTTTTTCTTTTGATTAGTTTTGAGACAAGGATTATCCGTGTAGCCCTGGCTGTCCTAGAACTTGTATTATAGACCAGGTTGGATAGACTCAGAGATCTGCCTATCCTGTTTTCCAAGTGCTGGGATTATCACCACACCAAGCTTAAATGAGGTTTGCTGTTGGTGGTGGTCTTAGTAGTGGTGTTTGCTTTTGTGTTTTTTTTTTTTAATTTCTTTTTTGTCCTAATTCTTGAATAGACCTAGAACCTCATGCAGTGGGAGGAGTTTATAGTTTGTGCTCATGTAGGCTATCCTATTGTTGAAGATTGACTTAGTCCACAGGCGCTACTTTAGAGCCTGAATTCTCAGGTGCTATCCTACAAGCTGAGTCAAGAAAGTCTGCATTTTATTGGGTTGAACTGGAGTCTGCATGAGTCCTAGGATCACTTTGAAATGGAAATATGTAGACTAGACGAGCTGTGGGGCTAATCTGCTTGTGACAATCATGAAGCTTGAGTGTATCGGGCAGACTAAAAAGCCCAGTTTGTGATTTCTGGCTGATCTGGTGACTGGGACCATGAAGGTCCCAGGTCAATCCAGTGGTGATCTAGGTGCCAGGATCATCAGGGGTCAGTTCAGTCTCTGAATCTGCTGGGTATGCCTTGGCCTGAGGTCTGTTGGAATTGGAAGATATTGGCCTGAGGGCTGATATGGACCTGATACCTGAGCATATGAGGTTTAGCATTAGAGCTTCTGGGAATGATTTATTCATTAACAGATCAGTGCATAGGACCCCAAGCATCTATCTGGAGACTGTGGATACGAGGCTCTGTGGCGGGATACACCAGTCACTGGGACATAACTTAATGATTCAAGTATAGGGTCTTGCCTATTTCTGATGTAGGGATTGTGTCTGCCTGGGCCATCCTGGAGACATGAGCAATGATCTGACACCGGCTTTGATCAGACTGAGCCCTCTATAGATGCTGTGCTTGCATCTGGGAAGCAAGGTGCAGGGCAAGACCAACTGCTCCTATCATCCTCTAGCCTTATATGATGGCTTTGATTTCTTTCCTGTGCCATGCTAACTAGATTTGGAGAATGTATAATCTAGATCTAAGGTTTGGCTATAGTTTGATAGTATCTTCCAGTGTTTCATGTATAGGGACCATGGTATCTATTGTGTGATTTTTAAGAATTCTGCCTATCATTACAGACACTGGTCTCTGAAGTGATTGAGCTAGCTGTTATGGAATCTTGTGTTAATTCTCCTCTAAGGAAGTTGTTTTCTGTTTCTGCCCTTCCTTCTGCTTTCCAGTCTTCCTTTGTGATCTGTTTCTCCCATAAAATGTTTGCACTGAGGATATCAGGCATCTCAAATTGTGTCCAAACCTATGGAGTCCCCTAATTTTGGACACAATGACTTCCAAAGCTATGCATTAAATAAAGTTTTTCAAGAACCCTTTGGCTGAGGAAGTTTATTGTAGCAACAGGGAACAGAATGATACATGGCAGTATGTGAATCCATCTTTATCTCTGTCATTGTGTCTTTCATTATCCTCTGATATCCAGGTAGACCGTGGTGCTGTCTTTAGGTTTGCAAAGATATTTTTAGGAATAGATAACTGTTGAAAGTTATATTTCTGTGAAGGGGTGAATGTTGAAAAATGTTACTCTGCTACCTTGCTAACAAAGCTCTGCCAGATCCAGATTCATATTTTTAAAGAAAGACATCACTTATTTTTAGAGCCAGGTTACATTTCCTAGAATTAAAGCTACTCTTCCCTATCACTTAAGGGCCATAGTATTCACTGAAAACATTATAAATGACTGTAAAGACGATGTTTTCAAATAGATTATGGTGAGCTGTGTATTTACTAGAAAGACTAAGTATTTATTATGTGCCAAGTTTATTTAAGATATGAATAAGGATATTGAATCTCACAGAACTAATTTTATATAGAAAGGTTAAGTAAGGTTTTCTTATGTTGTTTCTTTAATGTATATATTATAGGCCTGTATACACAGGTATATATAAGGTACACATATAAGATTTTATAAGAAAATATTTGTCATGTTAGTACTACTATGGGAAACAAGCTTGGCTATTTATAGGCATAGTATCCCTAATTAAATGTAACAATATATTTGAGAATTAAAACAAAATTGAGAAAATTTTCTTTTTTGAGTGCCTTTTAGAAGTAAAGTAAGGTATTTGGCCGCTGGGGGGCGGGAGGGGGCAGAAAACAAAAACAAAAACCAAAAAACAAAAAACTTGTGGATATGAAACATTCCAAATGCACACTATTTTATGAGCTTTTTTTCCCCCATGTAACTTGTTCACAAACTGGTTCTTTATAAAATCAATACTCAAAGATAAAAGATTAAAGTTTGAGTGTTATTTAGAAAGTTGAAATTATTCCCTCATTGCCATGTTATTTGAGATGATGGGGTTTCCTTTATCAGCAACTGCCTGATTTAGGTTGTACATGTATACAAGTTACCATGTTTTAGCCTAAGACCGCTGACTGTCTCTTTACTTTAACGACTGATTTTTCTTCTTTTAGTTCCTTTAAAGTTTCCTTTTATGGTTGTTTATTAGGTCTTTAAGGATTTCTTTAATCATATATACCCCCTGTCCACCAATTCTTCCCAGATCCAGTCCAGATCTGTCTCTTCCCTATAACTTTGTATATTGTTTTTCCCTATTATAGGGAATCTGTGACGTCTAAATAGTCTTTGATGTGTGATCTTCCACTGGAGTGTGATCAACTATCAGTACTACACACACGATTATAGAAATCTTAGCCATCTACTCTCGGCACCTACCCATTGCCAATAGCTCCACTGCTAGGGAGGGTAGAGTTTTACATCCAGCTCCTCTCTTCATGCTGCCATTTTGTTCTGGATTGGTTTTGTATAGGTCATATGTATGCTGTGGTTTGTGATAGGCTTTTTGGAAAAAAAAATCTATTATTCTGCATTATATTTAAAGTCAAAATTTATCATTGCCAGAAGTGTTTTCTTTGGTACAAGATAAATTTATATTGTATATTAGTTATTCTTCTCATTTTTTTGTGGGACATAATGCCTAACAATGAGTAACTTAAGGGAGGAAGTTTATTTGTACTCATATTGCAAAGGGAAAGAGCTCAGCATTGTAGGTAATTAGTGGCAGCAGGACAATAAGGCAGCTGTTGGTATTACATCCAACCATAAAGCAGAGAGGCACTGGGGCTTGCTTTCTCCTTTTTAGTCATTCCAGAGCCCAGCTCTTGTTCAGGGTGAGTCTTCCTACCTCCCAGCGATCTAGAAAACACCTCATTGAAGTTTGTCTCATAGGAGTCAATAGAGCCTATTATTAAAAATCAACACCAAGCATCAGTGTATATCAGTGTAAATTCATTTATAAATGTCATCCAAGTCCCTCTTCTTTGGCAATCATATATTTTTCAAAATTTCTTTTAAGTACAAATGATCTGAGCCACATCTGTGCCATTGTTGTTTCTGATGATGGGGGACTGTTTCAAATGCTTTGATTTCATTTTCTTTCTTTTTTATTTAAATCTTTTATTGAATATATTTTTCATTTACATTTCAAATGTTATACCCTTTCCATGTTTTCACCCTCCAAGAAAACCCCCAACCCATCCTCCCACACTCTGCCTCCAAGAAGATGTCCCTCTACCCAACCCACTCCCACCTACCCCCACCTCGATTTCCCCACATTGGGGCATCTATTGAGCCTTCATAGGACCAAGGACCTCTCCTCCCACTGATGCCCAACAAGACATTCCTCTGACACATTTTTGCTAGAACCACATGTACTGCTGGGTTGATGGCTTAGTCCCTGGGAGCCCTGGGGTCTGGTTGACTGACATCGTAGTTCTTCCCATGGGGCTGCAAACCCCTTCAGCTTCTCCAGTATGACCTCCAACTCCTCCATTGGGACCCTGCTCTCAGTCCAATGATTGGCTGCTAGGAACTGCCTCTGTATCTGTAAGGCTCTGGCAGGGCCCCTCCAGGGACAACCATAACAGGCTCCTTTCAGCATGTACTTTTTGTCATCAATAATAGTGTCGGGGTTTGATGACTGTTTGTAGGATGAATCCCCAGGTAGGACAGGCTCTGGTGGCCTTTCCTTCAGTTTCTGCTCCACATTTTGTCTCCATAATTGCTCCTGTGAGTATTTTGTTCCCTTTCTCAGAAAAATCAAAGCATCCACAGAAGACACTCCAACATGTAGTAAGGACACATGCTCCACTATGTTCATAGTAGCCTTATTTATAATAGCCAGAAGCTGAAAAGAACACAGATGTCCTTCAACAGAGGAATGGATACAGAAAATGTGATATATCTACACAATGGAGTACTATTCAGCTATTAAAAACAATGAATTCATGAAATTCTTAGGCAAATGGATGGAACTAGAAAGTGTCACAT
Organism: Apodemus sylvaticus; assembly: GCF_947179515.1. Lineage (NCBI taxonomy): Eukaryota > Metazoa > Chordata > Mammalia > Rodentia > Muridae > Apodemus > Apodemus sylvaticus. The sequence continues at coordinate 31,742,321 of NC_067490.1, forward strand.
GAGTGAGGTAACCCAATCACAAAAGAACACACATGGAATGCAGTCACTGATAAGTGCATATTAGCCCAAAAGCTCAAAATAAACAAGTTACAATTCACAACTTCATTTTCATGAGTGACATTAAGGCTGTGTTGAGAAACATGTAACAATTTCTTGTTGAACTTGGGCCAAATGAGACCTCTTGAATCATTTAATCAAGTATAGTTTCCTATTTTTTTCCCAATTCATATTAATACTTGATATATTTTATATAAAAATTGATTACTTTGGCCCCTGGTTCTGGAAAGACTCAGTGAAACAGTATTCGGCAAAACCAGAACGGGGAAGTGGGAAGGGGTGGGTGGGAGGACAGGGGAAGAGAAGGGGGCTTACGGGACTTTCGGGGAGTGGGGGGGCTAGAAAAGGGAAATCATTTGAAATGTAAATAAATTATATCGAATAAAAAGAAAAAAAAAGAAAAAAAATGATTACTTTGTTTCTTGTTATAATAAATATGTTACAATATAAAAATTACTGATAGTTATACCAAAGATACAAGTTAAATATTTTTCCTCTCTGTTGCTTTTATTCAAAGAAGTCATAGAATATGTTAGATAGCACATGTTTACCAAATAGTTCATTGTTAGTATCACTGTTTTTTAATTTAGGAAAAGTTAATATTGTCTCTATTTTACTTATATGAAATCTAAAGCTTAGAATTTGACTGTTTAATGGTTTAATTATGTGAATAGTACAGTTCTAATTTTAATCCAGGATTACTTTCCTATAAATCTATTATGAACTTCCCTTTTATTTATTTACTACATTTATTTATGTATTTATATCCTAAATGCTGCCTCCCCTCTCCATCCCCCCCTCACAGGATTCCTCCCCATTTCTCCTCTCTTATCTGAGAGGGTCCCCCTCCAAAATCACCCTATCCTGTTGCATCAAATCTTTGTAGGATTAGGTGCGTCCCCTCCCACTGAGACCAGACAAGGCATCCCTCTGCTGCATATGTGCCTGGGGCCTTGGGCCAGCACATGCATGCTCTTTGGTTGGTGGCTCACTCTCTGGGAGCTCCCAGAGGTCCAGATTAGTTGATTCTGCTGGTCTTCCTGTAGGGTCACCATTGACTTCAAGGCTTTCAATCCTTCCCCTAACTCTTCCATAGGGTGTCCCCAACCTCTGTCCAACATTTGTGTATCAGTACCTGCATCTGTCTCAGTCAGCTGCTAGGTAGACTTTCTCAGAGGAAGGCTATGCTGTGCTCTGCAAAGATAGCTTAGCATCACTAATAGGGTCAGGGATTTATGCTTGTCTATGGGGCAGGTCTCAAGTTGGATCATTCACTGGTTGGCCAATCCTTCAGTCTCTGCTCCATCTTTGTCTCTGTATCTCTTATACACAAGAATAATTTGGGGTCAAAAGTTTTGTAGATGGGTTGGTGTCCCCAACCCTCCACTGGGGGGTCCTTTCTGGTTACTGGAGGTGGTCTGTTTGAGTTCCATATCTCAACTGTTGGGCTTTTCAGCTAAGATCACCCACACTGACTCCTGGGAGCCTCTTCTATCACAGGTCTTTGGAAATTCCAAGAAATTACCCCCACCACCCAATCCCAGCAGCAGCATATTTCCAAACATTCTCCTGACTCTCTGTGCCTCTTTCTTGTCTCTCCCTGTATCTGACTGAACTTCCTTTTTGAAAACTCAAAAAGTATTTTAGTATGCAAATCATGTCTCTAAACCAGCAGTTTGGAAATTGCCTAAATTGCTTGTGAAACAGTATTATATATGAAATATTACTTTTGCTGCAGAGGATCATTATAATAATTGACACTCAATGTTCTTTTGGAAGAGCAGGGCCTAAAATTGAAGCATACTAAAGTCTCATGCAATAGCCATCTTTGTTCAGAGCATCGACAATTATATTATAAGGGTTAAGAAGTTACCCTAGAAAAGTATACAATCACAAAGACAAGCCACACATGGCAAAAAATATGTGTTTCCATAGAGGCCTGTGAATAACAACAGCTGAGGTAACGTCACTTGTATGCACTACACTTGGGATGAGAATGAAAAAGCAATTCTATGTTTTGAAGAAATTGAGGTCACAAGACTATTGTCTATTTCTCTATTTTTTTTTTTTTTTTTTTTTTTTTAGTTTATTTACAAGTACTCTGAATTCTCACATGACTCCATTTTTTTAGATGGTGTTCTGGCAGATCACGTTTTATGAAGGGAAGAATGTTAAAGAATTTCTAAGTTAGTTTAAAAATGACTGAAACGTATTTATAGTTATTCTACACTGTTACAATACCTCCCACCCACTATCTTCTTACTAGAGGAATGAATGAAGTAATGGAGAAGAGAATTTCTTCATCACATTTCATTCAGAAAGAGATAAACATCTGCAAGCTCAATATTCTTTGTCATGAAGGTGGTTTTTTGTTTTATCAGAAGATCTGTAAACTAAATGATCTATCCATACCCCCCATACCTAAAATGCAGTAGTAAGACAGATTATTATGCCTGAATTAGAAAAGTAAATTCAAGAGTTGAAAGCAAATGGTGTCCAGCAGTCACTGGTCTGATGAAAATCTAGAATCTATGTAATCTGAATTCTTGACTTTGGCTACGGTTACTTTCTGAGGAAAATTCCCTAGGACTCCCATCCCTGTCCTTGCCCAAAATAGAACAGTTGTTTGCTTAATGGAGAGGTACATTCAGAGGATGCCCCTTCCTCAGGGATCTATGAGAAATTTGAGGTCTGAGGATTTGACAAAGAACTTTTTCCTTGAGACAGTCAACCTCAAGAATCTTTTATTATCTGATTGGAGACATAACTCACTAGTATAACATTTGCCAAGGGTATTTTGTTACCAGAAGAACTTTTTTTAAATGCATATAGTTTTATTTGGGGGCATAGGGATTCCTATTTCCTTTATATGAGAGTTATTTTTGAGTTCCTCTCTCTTCTCTCACATTTTAACAGCAGGGATAAAGCAAGAGGCCACTGCAATATTCTGTCTGAAAATCTCACAGTTAAATAAATTTCCTGTATTGTATATTACTGCAGGCAACTGCTGGGGCAAATTCCTGACATTACAGAATAAAGATCTACCATCTTTCAGCTTTCAACATTTATTTACCTACTCCAAGCTCTTAGCAGTCACGTAAGTGAAGTTTTTTTCTTTTTTTTCTTGTCACTTTCTTTTTGGATACTGATATTTTGGGAAAATGTTTACTGGCTCTAAATGTTTTCTAGTGAATTCCCCAAAAGTCTTTTAAGGATCATATAATACGAACAAAAGAATAACTTGACTCAACCTTTCCTATTTGTGTAAGCATAATGCTGTAGTTGATTGCACTATTGGTGCACCCACAATTTTGATTCAGCTTTCTTTTATTTATTTATTTTTATATTGCTTTACCTAAGACTTTGAGCACTTAATGATAAGGATCAGAAAGAATGTGAACCTTTCTTTTGTAAAGATTTTAGATGAAGTGTTTTCAGTTTTTACTATTGGATTTAAGTTATCTTTCCTATAGATCCTTGTAGGAATAGTTGTCTTGAGGATGTTGTACTCACTGACTCAGCAACTGTTGTTATCTGTTTAAGAACTATACAAGATAAAGCCAATCCACATATCAGCCTGATTAGGGGCCATCATCTCAGCTTGTTGGTATTATTGATTGATTCATTTTATAAACACACTCATATATTTTTATGTATTATCCTAGTTTTATATATGAGAACCCATAATAGTGACTTGTCAATTTCAACTTTGTTCTTCATCATGTAAATTTCATGCAACAAAAAATTATATTATATTAAACTTATTTTGTACGTTAAGATGTTGAGCAAGAGAATTTCAGGAACTTGCCTAAGAGTTATGCAAATAATAAACATTGGAACTTATATCTCCTGCTTTCCTTGTAATAATAATATGGTTCCCATTTTATCTTGAAAATTATTAGACCATATATATATATATATAATAGAACGAAGGTTATAAAGGTTATATATATAATATATATTATATGTTACATATAATATAACATATATATACATATATATATTACATATATGGATTTGTGAAATGAATTATGTATATGAAATATAAATCTAGCATTGAAAATAGGTAATTTACTACTATGTCATGTTTCCAAAAATTCCTAGTAATATTGAAGCAAGCTACATTTTCAGTTAAACATGGTTTGTCTAGCATACTCTAACACTACAAGAAATGAGTAGTGACTAACAATTTCACTTGATCATCTCACTAAATCCTGAATATTCCTGTTGGGGGAAATTGCAGTTCCATCTAGATAGATATGCACGATGCACGTACTTTCTTGTCTTTCCTGGAAATATTTTCTCTCACTAAAACTGTTCATAAAAGACACTATGTTGATGTGGTCTTATGGCGGAATTTTTGTGGCCATTCAGTGTATCTGTTTTTAAAAGTAACTTTGAAGAGTTTCAAGGGCTGTCGAAGATCAGTTTTGTGTTTGATTAATGCAGCAACAAACCTCAGCCCAGCCAATAGAAATGTATGCTATAAATAACCTGCAGCCACATTATCATTTCATTATGAGTCTAATGAAATATTGTCTTAAGGAGGGAGCCACTGCTGACAGCAGTGCAAAACAAGACATCAGAGATTCCATTTAAGTGCCGGGGGCCGTGTTATTTACTGCCATCCACTCATGTTACTGCCAGGCTTTTTAAATTTACAAAGAGGGAATATATCTTCTCAGCTCATGACAGCTGAGGGGGAAGCCATATTGGTGGGAATACAATCTAATAAATGACCAAATAAGACTTTGCTTTTTCTTCTGTTGAAGTTAAGTAAAATTGTAAAAACCGTGCACTATCTATTCCAGAGAAATCAGAATTCAGAAATTCAAAGAAAGCCCTCTTACTAGTACAAGTTTCAAATCAAATTATACCTCCCTTCTCATCATTTTCCTCATCTTAGCTTTTAAAAATCCCTACCACTAACAAAATCAAATTATCACAAATCAAACTTTCTATTTCTGTATTTCAACTTTATTTAGACACACATATGCAAGCACCACATAGGCATCATTCACATGCATGCACACATGTGACACACAAACCACACACATACACACACACACACACACACCACATACTCTATACACACACACACACCCACACCCACATTCTCACTCTCTTTCTCTCATACATACATACACACACACACACACACACACACACACACACACAGGACTAAGCAGGAAAAGGGCACATGGTACTCATAGGCAATTTCTAACCAGGCTTGATCCTGCTTAGCTTCCAAGATCAGATTAAGTGTATTTGGGTAGTATGGCCATAGATCAAAGTCTCTTCCTCCCTCCCTCTTCCCCTCTCTTTCCCTCTCTTCCTCCCTCCCTCCCTCCTCCCCTCTCTCTATAATCTTTGTTAGCCTTCTTAATCCAAATTTGGATTTAAGATATTTTTCACACTTGAAAACATAGTTATTTCTTCTTTGTACCATACTTGCTATGCTAAGTATCCAAGGAGACACATTAGTAACTTTTTATGATGGCAGATTACCTGCAGAGCAGTTCTGAAAGATAAGATGCCCTGAAGATAAAATACATAGCATGGTGTTTTCTGAAAAATTTGTTTGATACAAGATAGCAATGATTTTTTGTACAGAAAGAAGCAATGTCTTCATCTGCTGTTTATCTTACTACAGGGATACAGGAAGTGTTAGATACACCATGTCCATTCAAACTATCAACTTTAGAGATAGGGACTCAAAATATCATTTAAAAATTGGAAATCTGAAAGTCCAGTAACTGTTGTTCGTGGCAGTTGTAAGAAATTTGGGGTCACCATGGATCATCTGGAAGAGTTAATGTTCATTTAGCAGAGCTATGTAAAACTTGGCTTGCCACATAGTCTGACAATACACATATGAAACTCTGACCCACAGGTGACTCAGGTGGTAGTTAAATTCTGAAACCATGTATTTTCTTTTCAGCTACCAGACTAGCTGAGAACAGGGTTTGGTTCTCTAGGCATCAGTGGGAGGGCTTGTTAAAACAGGCAGTAACTGTACTCCTTGAATTTCTGATTCAGTAGGCCTAGGGAGGGAAGGCTAAAAACTTATACATCTACTAAGGTCACAGACATTACTGGACTGAACTAACACTTGAATACCACTAGATTAGTCTTTCTAATGTGTTTTTCAGTAGACCCACTTCCATAGATTCAAACATTATTTTCACATATTTCTAAATAGAAGCAGACTGTTTTGCTTTGAATAAGCCATGTCTTCCATGTGTATTTAAACTCTTGGTCCACATTAGCATTGCTTAGGAAGGTTATGAAACCTTTGATTGTGGGTCCTTGCTGGGGCAAGCACAACACTGGGGGGTGGTTTTGTGGAGTTCATAGCCATGTTTCTCTTGCAGTTTGTTCTCTCTGATTCTTAAGTACAGCAAAATATGATCATTATGTTTCCCATCCCTGCCCTAGGCTGTCCCTATTATTACAGACTCTATTCCTCTGGAGCCATGTCAAAATATATTGTGTTCTTTAAGGTCCTTCTAGTCATGTTATTTTATCACAGCAACATGATATTTTATCAACCAATATACCAACTATGCCTATGTGTTGTAGTGGTGGTAGTGGTGGTGGTAATGGTGTTGTTCTGATTGGTTTTGCCTCAGAAAGGATTAAACCCAGGGTTGTGCACAGACAAATATTTTAGTACTGAGCTACATGAAATAGTCAAGGAGGAAGGGACTTCATAGGGGAAGAATGCTTTGTCTTGTGAGAGTTTAAGATTGCTTTCCTAATAACCTTTACCTGGCTTGACTCTAAGTTACTCTGAAACCAGAAGCTGCCTCTGCGTGAAATAACACCTGTTGGGATTAACAGCAAGGGATTAAGTAAAGGATTAATTGCTAGGGCTTCTTTCTGTCTTGCCCACCTCTCTTGCCAGGTGGGAGGGATGTTTGAAGCAATAAACCTTTATTGAACCAGGGGAAGAGAGTCTTTCTCACAGAATGAAAAACATCTACACAAGCAAATGTGGATAAACACACATACATTCCTACACACATCCATCACACATACATATTTTTGGCCCCAACGATCTGCATAGTGAGCAAAAGCCCAAGCACCAGAGCAGAAAGAACTCACTCATTGTGGATGACAGATAAGCTTCAACCTTTATTGCATAGAGAAAGAAAAGGCTTTTATTGCTAAATGAATTTAACCCAAATTTGTTAGAAAAAAGCCTTGTCCTCTTTAGTAATACTAAGCCTGTCTCACAGTTAAGAAGAAACCTGTTCTGTCCCATGTTAAGGGGAAGCATGGCTGCTCTTTCTTAATCTCTCTGCATCTCCTTCTTTGTCTTTCTCTCTGTATTCTGTCAAGTGCCCTCTTTTTCCTCCTAATTTCGTTCTCTCCTTTTGCCACCTAATGTCTTCATTCCCAGTTTTTTGTACCTTTTTTTGAAAAAAAAAAAGAGAGAAAAGAGGGAATAGAGTGCATAGTATTTTTTTCAAAAGTTCATCAAAGGTTTAAACATGAGTTCAAATCATAAATTGAATAAGTTTACAACAGAGATGTTTAAATGTGACCCAGTAAGACTTGTTATCTAGCTAATCTTTATTATCTGTCACTATTTCCACAGGTTCACTGAGTGCCTGAAACTATAGTTATTGTGTCTAAGTTAACATTAAAGTTCTATGTAGATAAAAACCCAGTGAGCATTTGCTCTTCTGTCCTTGTATCTACAATAAATCACTCATTCTCAGTTCATGGCCTTTAGTCAATTTCTTTGCAGCCTAAAGGAATGTATTCCTAAATTATAAGTGCCTGCTTTCTATCTCAGAAGAAATTAACTCATGACATATGAAGACTTGCAGAGTTTTAATTGCCATTTTCATATCAGAGAGAGAGAGGGGGAGCTCTAATTGTAGCCCTAATTATAAAGGGCTTAATAATTATTAGTATAATTTTAGAAATTCTTATAGAATCATCATTAGGGATTATGAAATCATCTATTTGTATAGCACCACTACAAGATAGTACATCTTTGTTGATCTGTAGAAAATTTTGCCACATAGGGAAGACTAACGGCCAGGGATAATTATATTAATTTAATAATGACAGGAAAGGCATATCAATAGCAAGAATCAAATCCTGACATCATTTCTTGGGAGTCGATTGCAAGGACTCATTTATTCCAGTCCACAGTCGATGGTGAAGCCATCTCAGGAAGACCACCTGATAGTCTTTAATTAGACTATCTTCTAGATGGCTCCTGACATTAGTCCTTGAAGTTTTAAGTGTTGTGTATGACATTAAGTGTAGAGTATTTTTTAAAACATTTCAGTAAATATTCTTTAATTGTATTTTCTAGATCCAGCATTTGATTGTGGTATCTTATTATTTTAAATAATTATCAATTCTTACCATATATGATTAAGAATTTCTCTGCTAACTCAAAAAAATGCCCAGCAAATGCCATTAGAAGGCTACATGGTGTGTCTGGGAGATACCTGAATATATAAAATGCTGACATGGCAAGCATAAGGACCTTAGTTAGATTCCTTAGGACTCATGTGATATGGCTGGGATGGCATGTGCTTGTGATCCCAGTGCATGGATGAAGACAACAGATATATCTCTATGGCTCCTTGACAAACCTGAAGATCAGAAACTGGGTTTGTTTGGCATCTCTATGCATATGCACATATTTGTGTATCTGCATACACACACACACACACACACACACACACACACACACACCCCTAAACAGTAAAATCCAAAGTCTCTCAAGAGAACACCTGGTTCTGTTAGCTCATTGAGTTATTAGCATGTTTCCTGTTACAGGCATGTATGCTCTTCCTTCTTCATGGAGTAACAGAGTGATGCTGAAGGACATGTTCACAACCCTTAGTGCTTGACTTGCAGCTCTTCTGTCCCAGCAAAAGACAAATACATGTTTCTTAACATACCATACTTAAGAATTTTTGCTTTGTTCTTTTCTCATTACTCATGTTGTTTGCCTCAGGATTATATATTGTATTAGCCTTTGCTCCTTTAAGAGGTTACTTATTTTTGTCTTGGAAACTTTACCTGATATACCTATTTTGCTTTCTCTTCCCTGCTTTTCAATGCTTGGGATGAAATTTAGGTCTTAGGTCTCAGATTGACTTGTCAAGTGCTTTACCACTGAAGTATATTATTAGTCTCTTTCTTTAATTTTGAGATTCAGTTGTTCAGGCAGACACTGCATTAGAATCAACCTCCTCAGCCTCCTGAGAGGCTAGTATTAAAAATATGTTTAGTATGTGCCACCACACCTTGCCTGTTGAGTTCCTTTAACGCAGTCAAGTGGTAGCCTTCCCTATGCCTTTATGTTTAGCACACTACCCATTTAGTGATATGTATGATGATATACACTTTTAGTGATATTGTTTTTGCAAATTCATTCCAAGAGATAAAGAAGTTTTGAGAATTTAATCAATCATAAATTTACTTTCTAATTTATCTGGCTGATTAATGGTTACACAATAATATTAACAGCCTAATCTAACACTTGTGACTATGTTAACATAACAGGGGAAAAATAACTTTAAAGGTGGTCCCAAATGAAGTATTTTGAAATGGACAGATTGGATCATCCAAACAGACCTGCTGTAATCTCAAAGCTCATAGTAGCAGAAAAAAAGGATTTCATTGTAGATAATTTTGTGGTACGAAATGGGAGAGTCAACCATCTTTTTTTTTTCTGAATTTGACAATAGAGAGTATGCTAAGAGCTAAGCAGTGTGGGCGTCTTCTAGAAGAAATCAAATGGACTCTTCCCAAAATTAGCTCCAAAGTGATGCCTACACTCATGTAAAATTGGAAATGCTATGATTCCCTGAGGCGCCGAACAGAAGTGCAGTAAGGTAGTACGGAAGTTATTTCCTTTTTGACTAATGGCCCTGCTTGAAAAGTCAATTTTTTCACTAATTCCTCTAAAAACATACTATGTGCCTATATTGTGTTGGTTTGCTTTCTGTTGCTGTGGTAAGCACCACAAGCAAAAGCAATTTGAAGAGGAAAGGGTTGATCTCTCTTACATTTCTGGGTCACAGTTTATCTTTGAGGAAAGTCAGGCGGGAATCTGGAATCAGGAGCCATAGAGGAATGCCAGTAGTTCACCTGTTCACTGGGTCATACTCACCCAGCTTTCTTATAGAGCCACAAACCACCAGCCTAGGGATGATGCTACCCACAATGGACTGCTTCCACTCACATCAGTTACCAATCAAGTCCGTCTCTTTCAGAGACACCCACTGGTCCATTTGATTGGTACTATTTTTCAATTGTTTTTCTCTTTCCAGGTGATTTCAAAAATGGCAAGTTGACAATAAAGATTATTCAGCACAGTCCATTGAGTGGTCACAGCTTAATAAAACTGGTAACAGAATATTAGGCTATTGCTGTGATGGGTATGACCACAGTCTTTTCAAAGAAAACTGTGAAAACAATTGGATATTTGAGTTGGAAAATCTAATGAGTGCACAGGGCCTAATGGTCTCTGTTACTAAAAGACTAAAATCATTAGAATATTAAGAAAAATGCAGACAATTGAGGCCTGACTTCTGAAGTATAAGAGGAGATCAAGGAATTAACTGGAGTAGGGGCTGTTTGTGTGATATTCTGGATTACATGATTGTGTGGTTGCTGCTGGTCATTGGGGGGGGGGTGGAATATCCAATGGTTCTACCATTGTGTAACTTTTTGTGTTTCATGAAGATAATGGGTACTGGTGACTGGGTGTTAGGGATTCACATTCAATTAATATTAGAGCAATATATTTGAGGTAAAATATTATGAGGAGTTTTTTCTTTTTTTATTAGTTTCAGTATACAGAAACTATGATCCAAGTGAGCTGAGGCCTCACCTCAAGCTAGCAGACAAATCAGACACTATTTAAGAGTCTCCCACATGGTACTCATTTCAAAGACATCCAAACTGAAAGATTAAGGGGACATGGAGAATTGCTGAAGCCTGGCATCATGTAGTAGAGGCAGAGTCCCTGTAGAAAGGCTGGGAGAGGCCATTGTTGAAGGCATTTCAGTTGCAGCCAATGCCTCAGTATATTAGACCAACCCAGAGATGTTTGCCAAGGACTGTGGTAGATGTGAAATGGAGCTGGCCTGAGATAAACTGTATGCTGAGGACAGCCAAGCTAGAGAAATGTAGCCAATCAAGCCCTGTTGACTGCCTGTAGACTGAAAGATTTATATTTATATAATTAAATGTTTTTTATTATGGATGATTGTTTTATGTCTTGGTTCTTCCATTCTAGAATAACAAAACATTACTTTTTTTTTTTAAACAGGGGATCATAGTTAAAAGAATGAATTTTCAAAGAGACCTTTGACTTCTAAAATGTTGAAAATTTAAAAACAGGATGTTAATATGAGACCTTAGAGACAAGAAGAGATGGGTTATGGCTTAACAGTCATATGTTTGTGCATCAAGATGACAAAGTATATTAGTTTTCATTAACATGACACAACCTAGATTTCACCTGAGAACTAATCTCAGTGGAGGAATTGCCTAGATCAGCTTTGCCTGTGGCCATGTCTTGATTGATGATCTATGTGAGCTGTAGTTGCTTGTATTCTCATGCTAATTATGTTAGCCAAAAACCTGTTTGCACTGTCCTGCAGGTAAGACTGAGGGAGCCCTCCCACCTCCCCACTCCCCTCCAGTTGGTTTTGATTGATAATTGCTGGGCAGGAGGACAGAGGTGGTACTTTGAGGATTCCCAGGCAAGGGGCTGAGAAAGGAGCAGGAGGAGGATTAGCCACCATGCTGGGAAGGAAGAGAGACACTAGGTTTGAGAGGTGTAGAAGAAAGAGAGACCAGGTTTGAGAGGTGTAGAAGAAAGAGAGATAGTTGTCATGTAGGTGTCGCCAGGGAACACAGCCAAGGGGAGTGCAGGTCTGGGTCTGGGGCAGCAAAGATGGGATATAGATTTTATTAAGTAATAACTTGGGAATATCAGAGGGGAGAGTACATCAGCCATGTGGAGTTTAGGAAATGGCCCAGCCATTGATCTTTTTAAACACATATTAAAATATAAAGGCTCTCTCTCTCTCTCTCTCTCTTTCTGTGTGTGTGTGTGTGTGTGTGTGTGTGTGTGTGTGTGTGTGGTGTGTCTTTCATTTGGGAACCCAGAACATACATTGGGGCAGGAAGTGAGAACTGCTACCATCACTTGGTCAATTTGCATAGGCATAATTGGATACTGCTACATTGAACTAACACTCACCGTTGAAGGCAATACCATATCTAGGCTGTGCCTGCTCTGTATAAAAAAGCTAGCTGAGTATGTTGAACATTTCTTTAGGTGCTTCTCAGGCCTTCAAGTTTCCCCAGTTGAGAACTCTCTGTTTAGCTCTGTTCCCCATTTGTTAATAGGGTTATTTAGTTCTCTGTAGTCGAACTTCTTGAGTTCTTTGTATATATTAGATATTAGTCCTCTATCTGATGTAGGATTGGTAAAGGATCTTTCCCAATTTGTTGGTTGCCGTTTTTGTCCTATTGACTATATCCTTTGCCTTACAGAAGCTTTGTAGTTTTATGAGGTCCCATTTGTCGATTCTTGTTCTTAGAGCATAAGCCATTGGTGTTCTGTTCAGGAACTTTTCTCTTGTGCCTATGTCCCCACTTTCTATTTTATTAGATTCAGTGTATTTGGTTTTATGTGGAGGTTCTTGATTCACTTGGATTTGAGCTTTGTACAGGGAGATAAGAATGGATCAATTTGCATTCTTCTGCATGTTGACTGCCAGTTGAACCAGCACCATTTGTTGAAAATGCTGTCTCCCCCTCACCCCCCACTGGATGGTTTTAGCTCCTTTGTCAAAGATCAAGTGACCATATGTGTGTGAGTTCATCATGGAAATGCAAATCAAGACTCCTAAGATTCCACCTCATATCAGTCAGAATGGCTAAGATGAAAAACTCAGGTGACAGCAGATGCTGGTGAGGATGTGGAGAAAGAGGAACACTTCTCCATTGTTGGTGAGATTGCAAGCTGGTACAACCACTTTGGAAATCAGTTTGGAAGTTTCTCAGAAAATTGGACCTGAGGACCTAGCTATACCACTCCTGGGCATATACTCCAAAGATGCTCCAACATATACCAAGGACATATGCTCCACTATGTTCATAGCAGTCTTATTTATAGTAACCAGAAGCTGGAAAGAACCCAGATGTCTCCCCAAAAGAGGAATGGATACAGAAAATGTGGTACATTTACACAATGGAATACTATGCAGCTATTAAAAATGATGAATTCGTGAAATTCTTAGGCAAATGATCGACCTAGAAAAATATCATCCTGAGTGAGGTAACCCAATCACAAAAAAAAAAAAAAAAACACATGGTATGCACTCATTGATGAGTGGATATTAGTCCAAAAGCTCTGAATACCCAAGATACAATTCACAGACCACATGAAACTCAAGAAGAAGGAAGACCAAAGTGTGGGTGCTTTGGTCCTTCTTGGAAGGGAGAACAAAATACTCACAGGAGCAAATATGGAGACAAAGTGCAGAGCAGAGACTGAAAGAAAGGTCATCCAGAGACTCTCCAACCTGGGGATTCAACCCAGATACAGTCACCAAACATTGACACTATTGTGGATGCTAAGAAATGCTTGCTGAAAGGAGCCTGATTTAACTGTCTCCTGAGAGATCCTGCCAGAGCCTTACAAATACAGAGGTGGATTCTCACAGCCAACTATTGCACTGAGTGCAGGGTCTCCAATGGAGGAATTAGAGAAAGGACTGAAGGAGCTGAAGGGGTTTGCAACCCCATAGAAAGAACAATATCAACTAACCAGAACCCCCAGAGCTCCCAGGGACTAAGCCACCAACCAAGGTGTATACATGGCTCCAGCTGCATATGTAACAGAAGATGGCTTTGTCAGGCATCAATGGGAGGAGAGGTTCTTGGGCCTATAGATGCCCCAGTGTAGGGGAATCGAGGGCGGGGAGGTAGGAGTGGGTGGGTGGGTGGAGGAACACCCTCATAGAAGCAGGGGAGGGCGAATGGGGTAGGGGGTTTCCCAGAGGGGGGAACTGGGTAAGGGGATAACACATGAAATGTAAATAAGTTAAAATACATGAATACATTAAACAATTCAAGTCAGAGAAACAAAACAAAACAAACAAAAAGAAAGCTAGCTGAGCTGAGCATGTGTGGGTGATCAAGCCAGTGAGCCGTATGCATACCTCCATGGTTGCTACTTTATTGCCTGTCTGAAGTGTCCTGCTTGGGATCCCACCCTGACTTCTCTCAGTGATGGAATGCTACCTGGAAATACAAGCTGAAGCAAAACTTTTTTCCCCTGTCCTGCTTTTGGTCAGAATGTTTTATCAGCCCAACACAACCCCAAACAAGCACACACATGTATGCAATGTGCACCTTGATGAAGTATTTTAACAATTATATCACCACAGTCTTGATAGGATTAATAACTTCTATACACCAACCACATCGATGTACTTAGAATCTTGACTTCTTTCATGAGTGATTTGTATTAACAAACTTCAATGCTTTTAGGCCCAAGTTCTATAAACTACGATAAAATTTAGTATTAGACAATGAAGGTGGTTGGGACATGTCTATTTAACAAAATATTTTCAAATGACTAATGATGCACTATCATTGAAAGCAGTAAAATGAAATCACATAGCGAAATGGATAGAACATAACAGACATCCAAACAGTATTAACTAAGCTCTCAAAAATACTAGTCAAGGTGAAAGTGAGTCCTCTTCCCTTGCTCAACCAGTCTGTGTGCTGACAGCTTCTCAGAACACATATGTGCTGCTCCCGCTGCAGGAGTGGGTGGTATCTAGTTTGTTATCTTAGTGGATTTAACCTGCCCAGTTTTTTGTTTAGTTGTGTTTTTCATAACTGATATCTGGAGAATGCATCGTCAACCTTCTCTTTTCTAGTATGTTTAGTTATATTTTTATTTTCTTCAGGATTGCTTCATTGCTTGTGGTAGGAGGCTATGCCACTGTTTGACTTCTGTCATATTGATTGATGGTCAGATTGAATCCACACTTGTTAATAAAAGCAATACTATTATAAAATGTTGTAATGTATTTACTTGTTTGCTTATATCCATGGACTACATTCTTTGAACTAGAATTCCTGATTCAAAGTTAAAGATGTTTTATGGAGTTTTACATTTAACAGGAAAATATCTTCATGAGAGGTTTCAATAATTTATTTTCACATCCAACTTTTAGTTTCTTTTTCCTCACATTTGTACAAATTCTGTATATGGGGAAAAAAAAAACTCAAAGTTTTCCGGTTAGGTAAAATTCACAAAAAGTAGCACATATTCTCTGTATTTTTAGACTCATGAAAGAAAATGGATATATTTTATTTATTTGGTATTTTCAATACTATATATTAGTTAGGTTCACATTCCTGTTCTTATGGGAAAAGAATTTATGTACATAGCATGAAGTAAGCGTGGGTTATTACATGTATGACATCTTACCAATGATAACATATAAGGCATAGATCTTGAGTGCATAAGAATCCATCAAGGCAAAGGCAGCATGGATGAATTTTCTCAGTGAGAGATGATGGTCATCACAATGAGAAATAAGGGTTAGGGCAAGAGGAGGGAAGACCAGGATGTCTAGGGCTAGGTATGACCAGGCCTGCGTGGTAGACATCACAGAGGTCTGATAGTTATTTCTTTCCCTAGAGAAGTATTGCCATTTTCCTATGAAGTTTTCTGATGATGATAAAGGAGGGTTCTCACTGGTGCCTTAAGTTTGGCTTTCAAAACTTCAGTATTTACATTCTGGTGCCTGACATTTCATTAATTCATATGAGTGCAGGAGAGAGGTGTTGGAATCTGCCACTAACTATAAATGAGAGCTTAGGTGACAGGCAGCCAACAAAATCCGTCACGATTCAGCCCCGAGCTGCAGTTGCTGTGTCTCAGAAGCAGCTGTAACACTTCTGTTCTGATGTGTACCTAAAGCAAACAACAACAAAAACTTGAGAGCATCCTATGTGTGGAGAAACATAACCACAGGCAGTACTGAATGCAGGCAGCTTATTTGGATCAAGAATTTGGAAATCAAACCTGGGGGTCACTAGTTCTGAGGGATGCCTGAACGCAAAGAGATCAGAACTTGGAAAATGCCCAGAGAGAAAGGCATAAAGACTTCTCTTTCCTCAGGCTCCAAACAAATCAGCCAAGAAACATCTTGCATCATAAAAAGGACAGATGCTCTGAACTCTAGAAAAGCATACACATGAATAAGAACTGGGGCTCCCATAACCATTTTCTCCATCTTGCAAACAACTGTCTCTGTTGAAGAAAGAGAAATGTAGTTTGCTAGTTTGGGAGATAAAGAAGTGGTCCTCAATCTTCTTAATGCTGAAACACTTTAGGATAGTTCCTTATTGTGTGGCTTCTTCATAACTGTAATTTCGCTACTGTTATGAATCTTAATGTAAATATTTTTGGAGATGAGAGGTTTGTCAACGAAGTTGTGACCCACATGTTGAGAACCACTGGCTTAAATAGACTCCATTATTCATAAATTTGATATATACATACTATAAAATATAGCCACTGGCATTTTGCTCATGACGTATTTGTGTATTAAGAAGACTATGATTAATCAATAACAGAAGTATTTCTTTTCTTTGCTACTTATTATATGAGTTCTTTTGCTCTCTTTGAGGGTTATAAACTACCTTATTTCAAGAATGAATCAGTACGTACCTGTTTCTGTTGCATGTATAGCTCCTGTGAAAGAAAATCCCTTAAATATTGTAAAAACCCTCAAAGGAAACTCTAGTTAAATGTTAATCCTTTAGTTTAGGACTCTATTAATGTATTCAAAGGGAGAATCATCTTAGTATGTTTTCATTGACAAGCTTCTGGGCCAGGGATGCTTCTTACTGTAGATGACAGAAGTAAGGAAGTTTTAGGTACACTCACAATATGTCAAACTATAAGAAAATAAAAAGGGCTGGCCTGAGGAATATCATTCAGTGGTAAAGCACTTGCCTAGCATTAGGAAGGCTAATCTCTAACAACCACAACTACCACCACACAACTACACGCACACAGGCACGCATAGACACATTGCAATTCATTCTTTAGCAACATAGGACACCTGGTGATTAAAGTGCATCCAAAAAGAATGGGGATAAAACAGGAAAAAATCGGACACACTGTCTACCTGAAAGTTAACTAATTGTGAGTAGTCAAGTTTCATAGAGCTCAAAAGACTTAAACCATTGGCATGCAGAAGCTATTACATCATTTATTCTTAGAACAAGTGAAAAAAATGACAAAGATATGAAGTGCTTGTTTAAAAAGAACAGAACCTGTTAGGCCTATAAGGTCACCCACTTAAGTTTCTTGATTCCTATTCCCCCAGAAATCCTAACTAATATTTTTTCAGGGACATTGGAATTAGTTTCCAAATAGTAGGCAGTCAGAGGCCAGTGCTGGTGCCATTCCTAAGTCTTGTCCTATTCTGCCCTTGCTAGAATATTTGATGGCCTGGCACTAGGTAAGAGGCAACCTCCCTAATGCATTCCATCTATCAAGTGGTGATAGTAATGCCTTCTGCAGTTTTTCAGATTACATTGGCAAACACTAGATAAAGAATTTAGGCATGATTTATCAGGGAGCAATTGCTTAATGATATGTCATAATTATTCTTACCATTCCAGGGAACTACTCAGCTTATTCCAACTGTAGGCCCATGAATATAAATGAGTGAATATAAATAGTCATTTTGTTACAAAATCTATGACCAAATTTCCTTCTTATACAGATTAGAAAACAGAATTCTTCAATATTGGAATTGCAGATAACCTTTAAGTGACTGTTAATCATCCAGGGGAAGACAGCCCCTTACCCATACCTTTAAAAAACCCCTTTCAATGAGTTCAGTTTTCTACCTATAATTTTGTTGGCTCAGATGCATGACTTTCATTTTCCTTCTTTTCATCAAGAAAGAGGTCTACTTTATGTTGGCCACTTGATCAGAATTATTATGATGTTAACAATCAGATGTTGTTGCTTGCAGCATCCTTGTAAATTTGGTCTCTTCCTAAAAGAAGCCATTTGTTGGGAAGGAAGTGTAAGGAGGTATTTTATTTTATTTTTTTACATACATCTTAATTAATTACTCACTGAAACAATTGTTTACCCTTAAAAATAAGTACTAAAGTGAAATCAAGTCACTTTCCAACTATTCCTACATTCTTTTATTTTTTATTTTCCATATTCTTTTTTTACATTCCAAATGATTTTCCCTTTCCCAATTCCCCCCCCCCCCAAGTCCCATAAGTTCTCTTCCCTCCACCAGTTCCTCAATCAAACCCCTCCAACACTTCTGTCCTGGCAATCCCCTGCAATGCTGCATCAAGCCTTTCCAGGACCAGGGCCCTCTCCTTCCTTCTTCTTGGGAATGATTTGATATGTGAGTTGTGTCTTGGGTATTCTGAGCTTCTGGGCTAATATCCACTTATCAGTGACTGCATTCTATGTGTGTTCTTTTGTGAATGGGTTACCTCACTTAGGATGATATTTTGCAGTCCCAACCATTTGCCTATGAATTGCATGGATTCATTGTTTTTAATTGCTGAGTAGTATTCCATTGTGTAAATGTACCACATTTTCTGTATCCATTCAACCACTGAGGGACATCTGGGTTCTTTCCAGCTTCTGGCTATTATAAATAGGGCTGCTATTCCTATGTTCTTAGTGGGACTGAAGTCTAGCAGGTGTCTTGGATGACCTTTGCTCCCTTCTGATGTTCCCATCCCTCAGAACAAGAAGAGGGCACAGCGTTCCCTTGACTTCTGCTCTCTCAAGCATCACCTATTCTCTCTCTTTCTTTCCTCTGGGATCTCACTGTTTCAATTACTGTCCCCTTAATGATCATTTCACTAGTGAAGCAGTATCGCACCAGGACAGTTGTCCTGAAGGTGGAGTAAGTACTCTGGTCCAGGCCATTGAGGCATGTGGCTCTTGGTAAGGTAGTCTTTAAGCTCCCTCCTATTCACACTGCCTTCCTAGCTACTGCTTCTTCTATCAGAACTGTGAGCCATACTGCACTTCAGGGAAACTAACAACAATGTGCGAAGTCTTCTAAAATTTTTCACCCTTTTGGAAAAGATGAATATGGCAGAGTAACCTATTACCATGTGTGCTGCATCAATCACAGATCTTATTCCTCTTTGATTTTCTGATTTCCCTTCTTAAAGCAGAGTCAGTTTCAACTTTGGGCTATTTTGTGCATGGTATGTCTTCCCAAACCTTCTCTGTGAAGCCTTTCAAATATTTGAACTGTAACTTAAAAAAAATTATCCATAATGGAAAACTTTCCTACATTTGTTGTTTAGTTCAGACAGTTTTACAACATTTTGGGACTTTTAAATTAAGGGATCTAACATTCTGTATGATAATATTTATTCATTTTTTTATTTCAAATAGATTGGGAAGGGTAATTTTTACCTCTTTAATACTACATGGCTTTGAGTAAGTACTCAGCTATTTCTTTCTATAAAATTATAACAATGTCAATGAAAATAGCTCTGGATTTATTATTTTTTGTTTTTTGCAAGATATTAGATCATATTTTATCACTTCATCTTATGATAAATATCAGTCCACACTCTGATTTTTTTGTTTTATTTATTTATTTATTTATTTATTTATTTATTTATTTATTACTGTTTTTTCAAGACAGGGTTTCTCTGTGTCGCTCTGGCTGTCCTGGAACTTGCTTTATAGACCAGGCTAGCCTCGAACTCAGAAACCCCCATGCCTTTGTCTCCCAAGTGCTGGGATTAAAGGTGTACGCCACCACCGCTTGGCTCTGATTTTTTTAAACTAATTTATTTATTTTGTTACACTCCACATTTTATCCCAGCTCTGCTCCCAACTCCCCCCAGTCCACCTTCCGATTGTTCCACATCCCATACCTCTTCCCCATCCCTACCTTTACTTGGATGTCCCCATTCATCATCCCACCTGACCTCTAAACTTCCTGGGGCCTCTAGTCTCTTGAGGGTTAGGTGCATTATTTTTGAGTGAACATAGACCCGGCAGTCCTCTACTGTATGTGTGTCAGGGGCCTCATATCAGCTGGTGTATGCTGCCCGTTTGGTGATCCAATGTTTGAGGGATCTCATGGGTCTAGATTAATTGAGACTGCTGGTCCTCCTACAAGGTCACCCTTCACCTCAGCTTTGTTCAACCTTTCCTAGTTCCACAACAGGGGTCAGTTGCTTCTGTTCATTGGTTGGGTGCTAATATCTGCATCTGATGCTTTTAGCTGCTTGTTGGGTCTTCTGGAATGCAGTCATACTAGGTCCCTTTTTGTGAGTGCTCCTTGGGACCTCCCCTTGATCTGGATCCCACTTTGGGCTTGTCACTGGACCTTCCTTTCCTCAGGTTCTTCTCCATTTCCATCCCTGTAATTCTTTCAGACAGGAACAATTCTGGGTCAGAGTTGTGACTGTGGGATGGTGCCTCTCTCCCTCATTTGATGTGTTTTCCTATTGGAGGTGGGTTCTTTAAGTTCCTTCTCCCTACTGTCTGGCATTTCATCTAAGGTTCCTCCCTTTGATCTTAGAGTTTCTGACTTCCCGGATCTCTGGTTCATTCTAGGGGATCCTCCCAACCTTCTGTCTCCTGAGGTTGCCTGAATCCCTTCTTTCTGCTGGTCCTCAGGGCTTCAGTACTTTTCCATCATCCAATACCAGATCAGGTTCCACTCTCCCCTCTATGCCTTCCTCCCTCCCCCATCCAATTTTACTCCCTCCCTCCCATCCCACTTGTGATTACTTTCTTGTCCCTCCCAAGTGGCACTGAGGCACCCTCACTTGGGCACTTTAGTTTGTTGACCTTTTTGAGATCTGTAGCTAATCTCCACTTATTAGTGAGTACATACCATGCATGTCCTTTTGGGTCTGAGTTGCCGTACTCAGTATGACATTTTATAGTTCCATCCATTTGCCTGCAAAACTCAGGATCTCCTCATTCTTAATAGCTGAGAAGTGTCCCATTGTGTAAATGAACTACATGTTCTGTATCCATTCTTTTGTCATGGGAAATTTAGGTTGTCTCCAGCTTCTGGCTATGACATATGAGGCCACTATGAACATAGTGGAACAAGTGCCTCTGTGGCATGGTGGAACATCTTTTGGGTATATTCCCCAAAATGGTATTGCTGTGTATTCAGGTAGATCTTTTTCTAATTTTCTGAGGAACCTCCAGACTGATTTCCAGAGTGATTGTATCAGTTTGCAAAGAGGAGTGTTCCTCTTTCTCCACATCCTCTCCAACATGTGTTGTCACCTGAGGTCTTGATCTTAGCCATTCTGATTGGTGTAAGGTAGAATCTCAGAGTCATTTTGATTTGCAGTTCTCTGATCACTAAGGAATTTGAACATTTCTTTAGGTGCTTCTCATCCATTTGAAATTTCTCAGTTATTGTAAGACCCAAAAAAGCTGAGGACACCCCAGCGCCCCATGCCTCGGAAGATGACACCCATATCACTCTTGAGAAACAGTCTTGATGCAGTTAGCAAGAGGATTTTTATTCCAGAGCTCTGGGGTCCACAGCCATACACCACATAGGGGTGGAGGACTGTGGTACCCTGAGCAACTCAAGTTAGGGGTATTTAAAGGGAAAAAATCACAAGGCAAGGGTTGGAGGACAACCATGCATGGGACAGGAAGTACAGAATGAACAAGTCAGGTGATAGTTTATGCCTTAAGGAAGGTTAAAGATTATCTGGAGCAAACATCCTTGGGGCATTGTATAGTTAAACATTGGGCCAGTCATCAGATGTGTCAAGAATGTGGTGAGCTAGTTCCTGGGACAGGGTGGGCTATCTCTTGAGGCCAAAGGTCTCAAGCTGAGGGCGGAAAGGCAAGTTACTCAGTGACTCAGTGCTAAGTTAATTGCTGGGGTCTAAAAATATTGAGTTGGGGTCTCTCATTATAAAATCTTGGTTTAGTTCTAAACCCCATTTTTTTTATTGTGTTGTTTGGTTTTTGGTGATTAACTTCTTGAGGTCATTAAAATTTTGGATATTAGTCCTCTATCAGGTCAGTGAAGATATTTTTCCAGGGCTGTAGGTTGCTGTTTTGTCTTATTGACTATATCCTTTGCCTTACAGAAGCTTTCCAGTTTCATGAGGTCCCAGTTATCAATTCTTGATCTTAGAGCCTGAGCCATTGGAGTTCTGTTTAGGAAATTTCACCCTGTGCCAATGAGTTCAAGACTCTTTCCCATTTTCTCTTCTATTAGATTCAATGTATCCAGTTTTATCTTGAGATCCTTGATTCATGTGAACTTGAGCTTTGTGCAAGGTGACAAATGTGGGTCTATTTTCATTTTTCTAAATACAGAGAACCAATTAGACCAGCACCATTTATTGAAGATGCTTTCTTTTTTCCATTGTGTGTTTTTGGGTTCTTTGACAAAGACCGAGTGTCCATAAGTGTGTGGTTTTATTTCTGGGTCTTCAATTCTATTCCATTGATTAATTTGTCTATCTCTGTACCAATACCATGCAGTTTTTATCACTATTGCTCTGTAGCAAAGCTTGAGGTCAGGGATGGTGATTTCCCCAGCTGTTCTTTTATTGTTAAGAATTGTTTTTGCTATTCTGTTTTTTTTTTTTTCGTTTCCAAATGAATTTGAGAATTGCTCTTTGCATGTCTTTGCAGAATTGTGTTGGGATTTTGACATGGATTGCATTGAATCTATAGATTGCTTTTGGTAGGATGGCCATTTTCACTATACTAATTCTGCCAATCCAGGAGCATGGGAGATCTCTCCATTTTCTGAAAACGTCTTCAATTTCTTTCTTGAGACTTGAAGTTATTGTTATACAGGTATTTCATTTGTTTGGTTAAAGTTACTCCAAGATATTTTATATTATTTGTGGCTCTTGTGAAGGGAAATGTTTCCCTAATTTCTTTCTCAGCCTGTTTATCATTTGTATAAAGGAAAGCTACTGATTTATTTGAGTTAATTTTATATCTGGCCACTTTGCTGAAGTTGTTTATCAGCTGGAGAAGTTCTCTGGTAGAATTTTTGGGATCACTTGTGTATACTATCACATCTTCTGAAAATAGTGATACCTTTATTTCTTCTTTGCCAATTTGTATCTCCTTGATTTCTTTTTGTTGTCTTATTGTTCTAGCTAGCTATTTTGAGTACTGTATTGACTAGATATGGGAAGAGTGGGCACCGTTGTCTTGTCCCTATTTTCAATGGGATTGTTTCAAGTATGTCTCCATTTAATTTGATATTGGCTGTTGGTTTGCAGTAAATTGCTTTTATTTTGTTTAGGTATGAGCCTTGAATTGGAGAGCTTCTGATCTCTCCAATACTTTTAACATGAAGGGGGTTTGTATTTTTGTCAAATGCTTTTTCTGTATCTAAGATGATCATGTGATTTTTTCTTCCTGTTTGTTTATATGGTGGATTATTTTAATGGTTTTCATATATTAAACCAACCTTGTATCCCTGGGATGAAGCCTAATTGATTGTGGTAAATGATGATTTTGATGTGTTCTTGGATTCAGTTTGCAAGAATTTTATTGAGTAATTTGCATTAATATTCATAAATCAGATTGATCTGAAGTTCTCTTTCTTCATTGGGTCCCTGTGTGATTTAGGTATTGTACTGGCTGGTTTTGTGTGTCAACTTGACACAGGTTGGAGTTATCACAGAGAAAGGAGTTTCAGTTGGGGAAGTGCCTCCATGTGATCCATTTTCTCAATTTAGTGATCAAGGGGGAGGGCCCCTTGTGGGTGGTACCATATCTGGGCTGGTATTCTTGGGTTCTATAAGAGAGCAGGCTGAGCAAGCCAGGGGAAGCAAACCAGTAAGGAACATTCCTCCATGGCTTCTGCATCAGCTCCTGCTTCCTGACCTGCTTGAGTTCCAGTCCTGACTTCCTTTTGTGATGAACAGCAATGCAGAACTGTAAGCTGAATAAACCCTTTCCACCCCAACTTGCTTCTTGGTCATTATGTTTGTGCAGGAATAGAAACCCTAAGACAGAGAACCTATGTATTAGGCTTCATAGAACGAGTTAGGTAGTGTTCCTTCTCTTTCTATTTTATGGAATAATTTGAAGAAAATTGGTATCAGGTCTTCTTTGACGGTCGATTTCTGCACTAAATACATCATGACCTGGGATTTTTTTGGTTGGAAGGTTTTTAATGACTTCTTCTATTTCCTTGTATGATATAAGCCTGTTTAGATAGTTTGCCTGCTCTTGATTTAACTTTGGTATGTGGTATCTGTCTAGAAAACCATCCATTTCATCTAGATTTTCCAGTTTTGTTGAATATAGGCTTTTATAGTAGGATCTGATGGTTTTTTTTTAATTTCCTCTATTTCTGTCATTATGTCTCCCTTTTAAATTCTGATTTTCTTAATTTAGATACTGCTTCTTTGCCCTTTGGTTCGTTTGTCTAGGGATTTATCTATCTTGTTGATTCTCTCAAAGAACCAGCTTCTGGTTTTGTTGATTCTTTGTATTGTTTTCTTTGTTTCTGTTTGGTTGATTTCAGTGGGCCCTGAGTTTGACTGATTCCTGCCTATTACTCCTCTTGGGGGAGTTTGCTTCTTTTTGTCCTAGGGCTCTCATGTGATGTTAAGTTGTTAGTGTAAGATCTCTCCAGCTTCTTTACCAGGGCACTTAGTGCTATGAATGTTCCTCTTAGCACTGCTTTCATTGAGTCCCATAAGTTTGAGTATGATGTGTTAATATTTTGTCATTAAATTCCAGGAAGTCATGAATTTCTTTATTTCTTCCCTTCATTTCTTTCTTTATTTTCAGTAAGTTATCACTGATTAGAAAGTTCATCAGTTTCCACATGTATGTGGGCTTTCTGTAGTTTTTGCTGTTATTGAAGACCAGCTTTAGGCCATGGTGATCTGATAGGATGCATGGTATTATTTCTATCTTCTTGCATTTGTTGAGGTCTGTTTTGTGACCAATTATATGGTCTATTTTGGAGAAGGCACCATGAGGTGCTGAGAAAAAGGTGCATTCTTTGGTTTTAGGGTAAAATGTTCTGTAGATATATGTTAAATCCATTTGGTTCATGACCTCTCTAAGTTTCACTGTGTCCCTGTTTAGTTTCGTTCTCAATGACCTGTCCATTGGTGAGAGTGGAGTGTGTTGACGTCTCCCACTATTTTTGTGTGAGGTTCAACATGTGTTTTGAGCTTTAGTAAAGTTTCTTTTAGTAAAGTTTACTTCTTTTAGTAAGTGGGTTCTCCTGCATTTGGGGCATAGATGTTCAGAATTGAGGCTTTCTTTTGGTGGATTTTCCCCTTGATAAATATTGAGTGTCCTTCTTCATCATGCTTGATAACTTTTGGCTAAAAGTTTATTTTATTGGATATTAAGATGGCAACTCCTGCTTGTTTCCTGGGACCATTTGCTTGGAAGACCTTTTCCCAACCTTTTACTCTGAAATAGTGTCTGTGTTTGCTATTGAGGTGCGTTTCTTATATGCTGCACACAGCTGGAACTTGTTTGCATATCCAGTCTGTTAGTTTATGTCTTTTTATAGGTGAGTTGAGTCCATTAATATTGAGAGATATTAAAGAGAGATGACTGTTGGTTCCTGATGTTTGTTTTTGTAGGTGGCTTTATTTGCTTATGGGTCTCTCCTTTTGGCTTTGTTGTGAGATGCTTAATATCTTGTCCTTTCTCTTGTGTAGGTACCATCTTTGTGTTGAAGTTTTCCTTCTAGGATCTGTAGGATTGGATTGGTAGATAGATACTGTTTGAATTTTGTTTTTTCCTGGAATAGTTTGGTTTCTCCATCTATGTTGATTGAGAGTTTTGCTGGGTATAGTAGCCTGGCATTTGTGTTCTCTTAGAGCCTCTGACCAGGCTCTTCTGGCTTTCATAGTCTCTGTTGACATGTCTGTTGTAATTCTGACAGATCTACGTTTATATGTTACTTGGCCCTTTTCCCTTGCAGCTTTTAATAGTCTTTCTTTGTTGTGTGCATGTAGTGTTTTGATTATAATGTGATGAGAATATTTTCTTTTCTTGTCCCTTTTATTTGTTGTTCTGTAGGCTTCTTGTACCTTTATGGCTATCACTTTCTTTATGTTGGGGAAGTTTTCTTCTATAATTTTGTTGAAGACATTTTCAAGTCCTTTGAGCTGGTAATCTTCATTCTCCTCTATTCCAATTATTCTTAGATTTGGTCTTTTCATTGTGTCCTGAATATCCTAGATGCTTTTTTTATATTTTGAATTTTCTTTGACAGTTGTGTCAATCTCTTCTATGGTATCTTCTATACCTGAGATTGTCTCTTCTATCTTTTATTTTTTATTGGTGATTCCTACATATGTAATTCCTGACCTCTTTCCTAGGTTTTCCATTTCTAGGTTAAACTCCATTTGTGTGTGTGTGTGTGTTTTTTTTTTTATTGTTTCTATTTCCCCTTTTAGGACTTGGATAGTTTTATTCAATTCCTTCATCTGTTTACCTGTGTTTTCCTGTATTTCTGTCAGTGAGTTATTGATATCCTCCTTAAAGGACTCTATTATCTTCATGAGATAGAATTTTAGTACAGATTCCTGATATTCAGGTGTGTTGTTGTATTCGGGGCTTGCTGTGGTGTGAGAACTAGGTTCTGATGATACCCATGTATTTTGGCTTCTGTTGTTTATGGTTTTGCATTTGCCTTTTGCCATTTGGATATCCCTGGTGTTAGTTGGTCTGAGTGACTCTCTGGAGTCTATGTCTTTTGTTTCTGGGTTGCCTCAGGTCTTTTGGTAGGCCTGCGGTCTTGACTGTAGCAGACCACCTGTGGGAGCCAACCAACTGGAGGGCTCTTCACCAGGGCAGATAGGCTGCTGATCTATTGCCCTGGCTGCAGTAGATCTCCTGGAAGGCCTTCAGACTGTTGGATCTTCAATGGGGCAGTCAAACTGTTGTCCAACTGCTCTGGGTGCAGCAGGTCCTCTAGTATGGGTCACGGATATGGTGTCTTCACAGGGGTAGACAAGTTAGGATTCTGCCCCAACAGAGAGGAAAGGGAGAAAGAGCAGAAGGGATGGAAGGAGAGTGGTATTCTGGAGGCCAGGGGTTTTTGGAGGTCCTGAGTCCACCAGGCTCCCAGCAGCAACTCTGGGACTCCAGATTAGGGGAAGCACTTCTCACCAACTGCTTGAGTGCAGGGAGCCCTCTAGGATGGGTCATGATTTAGAGCCTTCACTGGAGCAGACCAGCTATGAGTTTGACCCAGCAAAAAGGAATGGGCAGAAGGGGCAGCTCTGGCTTTATTGTTAAACAATAAATGTTTAAACATAAACAAACAATGTTTAAAATATTTTCTTTAAGAAACCAGTAATTAACATTTTTATAAAGAGACATCTAGAGTAATGC
The DNA here is from genome assembly GCF_947179515.1 of Apodemus sylvaticus. Taxonomy (NCBI): domain Eukaryota; kingdom Metazoa; phylum Chordata; class Mammalia; order Rodentia; family Muridae; genus Apodemus; species Apodemus sylvaticus. The sequence continues at coordinate 31,769,823 of NC_067490.1, forward strand.
AGTGAAAATTGGGAAACTATTTACTATTTCCTTTGAGATGAAGGCAAGAATTTTAATTTTGATTTACCAAAATTCTATAAAAGTAGATCCTACATGCTTAGCTTTAAGTCTTTATTTTGATTTGTGTTTATGTGGAGCCCACTGGAGTCTATTCATCTGTTAACCAGGTGATGCAACCTTATAAGTTAAATAACATGTTCAAATTATCCAAATATCAATGAATCAATTTTTCCAGGTGAAGACACAATTTTTATTTTAGTCAATAGTTTGGTAGGTCAAAGAGCATGTTAAAAAAATATTATATCGGGGTTGGAGAGATGGCTCAGCTGTTAAGAGCACTGACTGCTATTCCAGAGGTCCTGAGTTCAAATCCCAGTAGCCACATGTTGGCTCACAACTATCTGTAATGATATCTGATGCCCTCTTCTGGGGTGTCTGAAGACAGCTACCATGTTACATATAATAAATAAATTAAAAATATTATATCTGTTTCCTTAAATTATATTCACATTATCTATAATTTTTTTCCTCTAGCTCATATTATATATTCAGGGGGAAAAATTGCTAACTTCAGAGAGAAGACACCCATTTCCTCAATTATTCCTAACCCCTCACTCCTGCCATGAGGTGAATTCTAATTCTAAGGCATTTTAAGAATCCTGGGACAACTTTAAATCATGGCATTTTAGATTAAAATGTCCTGATTGCCTTCTATTTTCACATTAATAATTTTCGTTAATTGTGATTTAACAGTTTACTGTCCTTGAAGAAAGGACTTCTTTCTCACAGGTGCTTGTTATCCAAGGCCTTTACTTGCCAGCTCTTTCACAGGTTGCTTCAACTGCAGAGATCTCTTACATAGTGCCTCACCGCTTCATCAAGTCCCCACAGTAGCCACTTTGACTGGGTGAGATTAATTTGCATTTACTAGATGGCTAAGGATGTTAAACATTAAACCAAAAATTTAATCAGCTATTTGTAATTTTTCTTCTGGGAATTCTGTTTTCTTCCATGGCTCATTTTTTTGAGTTTTTGTTGTTTGTTTGTTTGCTTTGATATTTAGATTTTAGAGGTTTTTTTTTTCTATATCCTAGATATTAATCTTTTGTCAGATTTTTATCTGGCAATTATTTTTACCACTTAGAAATCTGTCTCTTCACCAGAATATGCTGTGCTTAGCTATACAGAAGCCTAAGGTTCCACAAGGTTCCATTTGCCAGTTGTTGGTTTTAATGTCTGTACTGATGGGAGCCTGAGTCCCAAAGTTCTTGCCTGCAAATGACCTAAGCATATTCCATGCTGTCGCCTGTATCAGATCCAGTTCTCATGCTGAAGTCTTTGATCTATTCACAGTTTAGATATGTACAGGATGAAATATAAGAATTTTAATTCTTTTATGTGTTTTCCTATTAGACCATTACCATTTAACAAAGGTTATTTATTATTATTATTATTATTATTTACATAATGCATATTTTTGGCTTTTTTGTTACAAAAAATAGGTGGCTCTACGAATACAAGTTTACATCTGTGTTCTCAGTTCTAGTCCATTAATTGTTGCATCAATAGTACCATTGTATAATTGTACAATGCACAATAATACAACTGTATTAATTGTAGCTAGTACTTGTCTCCTTTTTTAAAATTACTATAGATCTGTAGCATTACTTGAAATCAGAGCTGCTTATAACCCCAAGTAGTGTGTGTGTTCTTCCAGATTGTTTGGCTATTCTGTCTCTTTTGTGTTTCCATATAAATTTTGAGGGCTTTTTTTAAAAATTTAGGTGAAGGAATTTTGATAGGGATTTCATTGAATCTGCATGTTGATTTTAGTAGAATGACCATTTTCACAATATTAAGTTTAAATTCGTGAACACATGAGTGTAGCTTTCATTCTTTATTCACTTCTCAGTTTGTGGTTTCTTCATGGGTTCTTCACCTAACTGTCTCCTAGCAACATCTTCTCGGGTTCAGCTCAGCTTCTCTTGGTTTAACTCTCACCAACTGTCTATCCTACTCCTAATCTCTGACCCTATTCTTTTTTTTTTTTTTTTTTTTTTTTTTTTTTGATTTTTTTCGAGAAAGGGTTTCTCTGTGTAGTCCTGGCTGTCTTGGAACTCACTCTGTAGACTAGGCTGGCCTCGAACTCAGAAATCCACCTGCTTCTGCCTCCCATGTGCTGGGATTACAGGCGTGTGCCACCATGCCCGGCTTTCTGACTCTATTCTTCTGTCTCCTGGACCTCCTCTCTGCTATTTCCCAATCCTGTTCACCAGAATACAGTCTCTGCTGGCTTTTTATATCATCTCTGGTTCCCAGAATTCCCAGAGGCAGCCAACAATGAAGGGCATAGGATCCCTTCATTCAAAGGGTCCAGCACACAAAAGAAATGATGCTACATGTGCAGTCTTTCTGTCTTCTCGTAATTCGTCAATTTCCTTCTTCATTGCTGGAAAATGCCTTTTCTAGATACCACAACTACCAAATAAAAATCTCAGTGTCAGGTATGGATTACCTCTTTAACTGTTGGTCAATAGAGACTTTATTACACTTCTTCCCAAATAATCAAGATATGGCTAGTGTACTTATTCACCCTCCAGAATTTACTAGTTGCTGAAGAACATATCCTACCTGAGTAACAGAATATGGAGAATTCAAGCTGGTACTGACCTGGAAGCATCATCCCAACTGCCAAACTTTCTCAGTGCTGGAAGGTGCTGTGCATACTACTCTTGAGAAAGGACTCAACAATCTTACACAGCTTTGAACCCTCCAAGTTACAATAACAAATGTGTAGTGGTGGCTGTATTGTTAGGAGGGTAATCAACTACTTTCTGTTTAAATGAGTCAGAACTCATGCCTGATACCTTTAACTGGGCCTGACCTAAGAACTATTCTTTTTATAACCACCCATCTTGTTCTCACTAATTATGCTTTTGTGAGAAATTCAATGAGTTACTGTGACACTGCTTCCTGAGCTAATTGTCACACCCTAAGCTGCCACTTACAGGTTTTCTTCCCCACTTTAACTTCAACACACCAAGACCAAACATATACCACACAAAGCACATCTAAACATAACAGTAAGAAAAATGTTTACAATGGCCAGTCTAGCTCAGTCTAGCTTATGAGCTCTACCTGTATCTAGAGCAGCAGAACAGCCTTCAGGTTTTATTTAGCATATTAATTCTATAGTTTTTAGTCTGGCTATCCTCCAAAATTTTGTGAAACAGTTCTTTATAGTAGATGTTTCACACACACACACACACACACACACACACACTCACTCACACACCTAAGTACACATGGTGTTATTTGCTTTGTTTCTCTTGGGGGGCTTAGATAACATGCCTGGCATTTTACATATGTTAGTTGATTATTTGAACCTCTAGTCTGTTTCCTGGAATGAGAATATAATGAATGTTGGATTGGAGCAGAGAGTACTCTATAGCACATTGTTTAACAAGTACTTCCCTATAAAAAGCATTCAGAAATATTTAAGTAAAAATGATCTCTGTCATAAAATATTTTCCAAGTTTGGATTCCACATTCACATTCACATTTATAGCATGATATTAAGAACCCATGTCCCTTTATTTTCCCATATGTCTATCTCTTACTTTGCGCTATAAAGAGCTCAAGTACAGGGCTGGAGAGATGACTCAGGTTCTGAGTTCAGTTCCCAGTAACCACATGGTGGCTTACAACAAATCTATAAAAGGATCTAATGCCCTCTTCTGGAATGCTGGTATACATGCAGATAGAACTAATGCACAAAATAAATAAATAAACCTTTTAAAAAAAAATCTCCACTCCATAGATGTCTCTTCTCCACTCTGATCATGTTTTTACTCTCTTTTCTTCCAGGAAAGCCTTCCTTATAGTCAGTCCTGGGTGAAAGAAGGACTTTTTGTTTTCGGAGTAGACCAGAGCTCTTGTTTTCTCAGAGTACTTGGGACTTCAGAGATTAAGAAACACCTTGAAGAAGGAAATAAATGTCTTCCTGTTTAAAGAGTAAACTCATAGCAAAGCGGAAAGGGATTTCCCTTAAAACCAAGTTGAGATGGCTTGATAGACTCTAGACTCACTGTAGGAACTAATCTATGGCATGTTTGGAGTAATCATATAGATTCATGTTACTGAGGTGGGAAGACCTATCCTAAATATAGTTGGCACTCTTTTCTGAACTAGAGTCTTGGATTTCACATACAGGAGAAAGTTGGATGAGCACCAGCATTCACCTTTCTCTCTGCCTTTTGACATTGGATGCAATGTAAACAGCTACTTGCTACTTCCGGTACCAAGCTACACCTTCTCTGACATGTTGTAACGTGATCCCTGGGCTGGAAACCAAAATAAGTCTGTCCTTCCTTCTGTAAGTTGCACTTGTCAGATATTTTATTATAGCAGTGGAAAAGTAACTGATGCATTTGGCATATAAGAAAATCATGGAAATGTAAGAAAATAAGATTTTATGAGTGAAGAGATTTCATTCTGTTAATTCTTTTGTAGGATATTTAAATTAGGAGCTAGATTTTTATGATATGGTAAGAACTTCAATCTGAGTTTATATTAGTAAAAAAATATTAAGGGCCAAATTTAGAAAAGAGGCAAGAAAATCAGGTTAAGATAGATATTCATTAAGCAAATAAATCTTTCAGAAATCTAAATTACTGAATCATGTGAATTTTAGTGGGCTTTAATAGTATGTCAATAAAAACCATATATCTTTCTAGATCAAGCACTACTTTTGTGATGTGACATAATCCTTTGCAAAGAAGCGTGGCCTGAAATTTGAGTTTTATGCATAATTCTTAGACTAATGTATTATTTCAACTGTCTTCCATCTTGGAGCTGGGGAAATGACTCAGAATATAGAGTGCTTGCTGTGTAAGCAGGAAGGTCTGAGTTCAGTTTCCTCAGAATCCACATAAAATATAAACACAACAATGTATATCTGTAACCACAACTTTGGGGTTAGAAGACATATGAAGACAACTAGCCTCCACATTTGCATGCATGGATGAGCTCAAGTGCATATACATGCATATAACACACATACACACACACACACACACACACACACACACCACAGCCTTTCCCATCACAAATATTTTGCTTAAGTTAGAAAATAAATTAAAAATGTTTCTGCCTCATTTTTCTTTTTTGTATAGAACAAAGAATAATAAGGCAAGAAAATCATTACATTTTTTCTGTGTCTTAGTAATCAAAAACATGTAGAGAGAATTTTCTCAAATGATTCATTTTTTATAGTACAAAGCATTTATCAGCATACCTAATAATTTACTTTTAGCTTTCAGGTAAAATGTGAACTTCCAAAGTTTCAGATTCATATCTTAAATAATAATCCCTATTAATTAATGCAATTACAGCATATAATCATCTAAGCTTTGTGCTTGTCTCTCCAATCTTTTTTGCATGTGCTATAATTACTTATCAAAGCCAGTCTTCCACTAACACAGATACATTTTAGTATGAAAGGTATTAGAAAAGAGATAAATTACTGTTTTATCTATCTTCCAAGAAACATATATCTCGTTTCTCAAATATCTTTTCAGTTACTTAAGATCCTTTGGAGACTTCAGACTGCAGACGTTTGAACTCTAGCACATACTGCAAGACTGGGTCACACTGTTCTTTCAAGGTCCTTAAATTTCTACTCATTTAAAAAAAATCATTTAACCCATGTTTTTAAGATGCTTGAATACAATATATAAACCAAGAGAAGACACCTTATCATTTCCACTGACACTTTAAAGTATTTAATTCAACTGAGTTCATCAGTTTATCGAAGGGACTTGAGTGTCATATCATCACCGCGCCCCCCACCCCTGACTCCCCCAGATAATCCTGTCTTTGAAATCTATTAAAGTCAGTGCAAATAAACTTACTTAAAAAAATGTAGGTGTTTCAGTTAATGTAGTTTCCCTCCCACTGCTTCCCGAATTCTGTGAAAAGTCACATATGTATCTCTGTCTTTTTCTCTGTACACTCACAAATGCACACATGTGAGTCTATGTTCCATTCATTGCTGGGGTGTGTGAATTTCATTTGGGCAGACAAAACACAGAGCACTAGGCTACATTTCACTCTACCCTGCTGTTGGGTAAACTGCTTGCAGGTAGTGCAGATGCACCGTGGGAGAACAATGCAGCCTAGGAAGGGAACCTAGCCAGAGTAAGAAAGGGCCCAGGCTAAGGCCAAAGAGTAAGGGGTTCCCAAACCACATGGAGGAGGCTGTGGGCCAATGATGAGAACAGGGTAGGGGTAGAGGGGTCTTGCTTCGCTCAGGGAGTGAGTGTCCTTGAGTGCAGAGGGGCCTTCTGTGGGAGACTTAAGGTTGCACAGCTTGGTAACAAAGCCCTCCCCCCGCCCCCCATGGCAGTTCTGGATAAGAAAGACTGTCCTTGCTTGTCCATACTGTTTATTTACTGTTCATCATGGAAAATGAGTGCATACACTTTATTTAGGGTAGTCTAGAGATTAAATACCTTTTGTTGGAAGGCATGTCTAGGAAGGGAAGCTTATTGGTTAAACCTTCACGGCCCATCTGGATACCTCCTTAGCATGGAGAACTCTGTTCTATGAGAACTATGTGACTAGTGGTCATATTCTTTATGTAGGAAGTCCTACACTGCTGGTGGAATTGCAAACTGGTACAACCTCTCTGGAAATCAGTCTGGCAGTTCCTTAGAAAACTGGGCATGATACAGGAGGACCCCATTATACCACTCCTGGACATATACCCAGGGGATATCCTAGCATGTAATAAGGACACATGCTCCAGTATGCTCATAGCAGCTCTATTTATAACAGCCAGAAGCTGGAAAGAACCCAGATGTCCCTCAATGGAGGAATGGATACAGAAAAAATGTGGTATATTTACACTATGGAATACTACTCAGCTGTTATAAACAATGAATTCATGAAATTCTTAGGCAAATGTGTGGAACTGGAGGATATCATCATCCTAAGTGGTATGCACTCACTGATAAGTGGATATTAACCCAGAAGCCCGGAATACCCAAGACACAATTCACATATCAAATGATGCCCAAGAAGAAGGAAGGAGAGGCCCCTAGTCCTGGAAAGGCTTGATGCAGCAGTGTAGGGGAATACCAGGTCAGGGAAGCAGGATGGGGTTGATTGGAGAACAGGGGAAGGGAAGAGGGCTTATGGGACTTTTGGGGGGTGGGAAACCGGGAAAGGGGAAATCATTTGATGTAAATAAAGAATATATCTAATTAAAAAAAAAAAAAGGACGTAGTGGTCAAATGATCCAGACCAGGAATCTGGTCAGAAGTAGGTGAAACACCTATCATCCTCAGATGGGTGCTGGGGTTTCTGAACCTGCTTGACCATACCAAGTTTCCTGGCAAGGTCCACTGCCTCATGTACACCTGTGCATTTTAAAATACATTTTGTAGAGCTGCAGAAAAGGCTCAGCAGATAAAGCACTTGCTGTGAAGTGTGAAGACCTAGGTTCAGATCCTTGGTTCCCACATCAAAACTGAGCAGGTATGGAAATGAGGCTGGCCTGTAATCTCTACTCAGCAGATTGAGGCAGGGGAATACCTGGTACCTGAGGCAAGTTGGTTAACAAGACAAGCCAAACTGGATAGGTTCAACATCCATGAGAGATCCTGCCTTCTGATGTAAAGAGAAAAGTGACGGAAAACACTCATGCATACATACAAGTACTATGTACACATACACATACATTCAAAATATAAAACAAAGGCCAAAGACACTAACAAACAAGAAAACCATGCACACATATATACATGCACACATACGCAAACATATGTGTGTATATATATATATGTATATACACACACACATATATATACACACACATATACATATGCAACTGCATATGCATATCTATTCATATATATGGATAGACTATTTACTGTAGGGAGAGACCAAATGTCATTGTTTTTAACCCACTTGTGTGTCTCCAAGGACAACAGGGTCTTCCCAGTCCAATAACATTTAGCTAAGGTTGTAAGGAGTTTTATCCATGGTTACTCATGTCCAAAGCACTGAAATCCTTATGAATTCCCAGAGGGCTCTCTCTGATCTGGGTGACATTCACTCAACTATGAAATGTAATTCTCACTTTTCCCTCCTAGAAAGTAATCTCCTAAAAGCATTTTTAGCTCTACAGACACTACATAAAATTTTGTGGATTTAGAAATGAACACTTTCTACTTTTTAACTAATGCTCTACAAATTTCCAAATGATTATTTTGTTTTCAAAAGTACTTTTGTTGACCTAGCCTCCAACCATCTTTTTACTCCTTTAATCCTAATGTCTTTCCTTCTGTACTGACTAGTTTTGTGTGTCAACTTGACACAGGCTGGAGTTATCACAGAGAAAGGAACTTCAGTTGGGGAAGTGTCTCCATGAGATCCAGCTGTGGGGCATTTTCTCAATTAGTGATCAAAGCGGGGGAGGGCCCCTTGTGGGTGGTACCATCTATGGGCTGGTGCTCTTGGGTTCTATAAGAGAGCAGGCTGAGCAAGCCAGGGGAAGCAAGCCAGTAAGAAACATCCCTCCATGGCCTCTGCATCAGCTCCTGCTTCCTGACCTACTTAAGTTCCAGTCCTGACTTTCTTTGTTGATAAACAGCTATGTGGAAGTGTAAGTAGAATAAACCCTTTCCTTCCCAATGTGCTTCTTGGTCATGATGTTTGTGCAGGAATAGAAACCCTGACTAAGACACTTTCTTTGTCTTCCTCATTCCCAATGAGCTCAGTCATAGGGAAATGGGTGTTTCAGTTACCAAGCTCATTAGTAGGGAATTCTGAAGTTTCAGGGAGAGAAAATAATTTTAATTAACTTAAAATTAGTGGTGTAGAGATGAAGTGACTGAGCAAATGAACTATTAATCTATAAAAGTTTATGAAAGTCTTTTTGTAAAAGAAATTAGAGAAAGTATTCATTCATGCCTCAAAAAATCTTGAAAGAGTAACATGCACTGAGATTGCTTCTAAGATTCCTCCATAGTCCAAACAGACAACACCTCTTTGCTTTCTAAGTTGTACGGTTATTTCTATAATCAGAAACTGAGAAGCTAAAAATAGATGAGACATTTCAGAGAGAATGTTACCAATCATGATTATTATTATTATTGTGAGAGATGTCTACCTTTTATGCTCTCTATGCAAAAACACTTTTTCAATACACTATCATTTTGAACACACTTGTCTTGGAGTTTCATGTCCATAATGTTTGGCAGAGCTACCTGGCAACACTGCTTATTGAGAGCGTGGAAATCCAGTGTTTCTCCACTCTGAGGGTTGACTTTGTTTCTGAGAAAAGCATCATGGGATGAAAGACTGAAGTAAACCAGGTGCTGGGCCAGAAGATATTACCTAAATTTCAACCAAGGCTACAAAGTAGCTCTCTTGGAAAATTGCCTGTGGAAAAACATCATTACACATTTGGGTATATTATTGTAGAGGGAACATTCCATTTAGAAAAAGAAAAAGAAATAAGTTGATTAAAAAATATGATGTGTGTTAATTAAGCCTTATATTTTGTATCATTATACTAAATTCCTAAATTTGGTTCTGATAATATTGGCAAATTCAAGAAAAGACATCAGTTGGGGTGTTATAAAGCTGTTTCTAACTGTAATGAGGCTTCATCCGTGCTTCCAGATATTTACTGACATGAATCTTAAACCAAGGTAGCTATTTATGGCTGGCAGATGTGGCCACTGTCGCTATACTGAGATTAGTACCATGTCCTTTCTTACTTTCTTACCAGTGGTGGCTTCAGCCAAACCTCACTAAGGTCTCTTCATTCCAGGTAAAATGAAAAGCAGAAAATATATATTCATGCATGTTTGATTGCAAAGAACTAAGTCAGGTGACTATTTTAACCAGACTGGGGTATGGTAAAGTAAAGACAAGTATTGTAGCTTTTAAAACCTTTATAGGACACAGGGAAATCATGGGAATGGATTTCTAATGAGATTGCTTGTAACATCTGCCACCAATTTGCATGAAGCATTTTGATAAACATTTACATATATTCTTTGCAAATATTATTTAAAATGATAGACTACATCAGGCTACCAATTATTACAGTAATTGTAATATTTAGTCTGTCATTAAAACATTATTTTGTTTAAGCATGTGCATCTGTGTATTTCCTAGATGCAGGACTAAGGAAAAATTTGAAAAGCAAGCAAACAGTTGAAGTAGAAGGAACAACTCTGAAATCCCAGTCTTGGGTTGGCTTTTCACAGCTGTCTTTGGCGACATGATGTTTAACTTCTGTGTTTTAGGTTTTGTGTGTTGAAGTCAGAGATCATGGTGCTGGGGAGATGGGTTGGGTGCTGAGACTATTGAGTCCAAACGCAAAAGGGCCTGGGTTCTAGTATTCAGATTCCACATAAAGGGTAGTTATAGAAACACGCTGTGCCTGTAACCCCAGAGTGAGAATGGAGACTAGTACTTACTAGTCAGCCAGACTAGACAAAATGGCCACATTCAGGCTCAGTGAGGGTGTCTTAAAATATACAATATCAAGTGGCACAGAGAGACAACTGATTTCCTTCTTTGTCATGTAAGACATACACGATTGCACTTACAAAGCATATTCTACACACAAACCACACAGCCACAGTCACAAGCACACACACACACACACACACACACACACACACACACATGCACACACAATTAAAATACTAGGGACAATGGAAATATAATAAAGTTGTAGCATGCAGTTCTGATAAAAACTATCTGAAGTTCTTAGAATGCAGTTAGCTGAGTAACTGTCAGTTACATTTTCAATCACCTCCCTGTTTACTAAGATACTGTAAGCTTACATATACCATCATCCACTCTACTGTTTTGTTTTGTTATGTTATCTCATCTAAAAACCTTCATCTATTTTAAATATGTTCACTACCCGAGTTGGAGACCTACCAAAACAAGCTTTATAGAAAGAGTCCTAAATATTTCCACGAAACTACAGAACTGTGGGGTATGTATCTGATCAGGCTTCGACAAAATGTTTCTCCATCTACTTGAAAGTAAACTCATAGCTTAACGTTCAATTTTCTAGTTCACGGAGTGTGATCAATGCAATTTTAGTGCATATTGCTTTCTTGTAATACAGTTCACCAGAATATATTACTGGATGTGCTAGTTCACATTCAGAATCCTAGTATTTGGGAGGCTGACACAGAAGTATTGACATGAGGTTCAAGTGAGTTTGGTCTAAAGAACAAGATCTTGTCTCAAAAAGTAAATAATATAAAAATTAAAAAAAACTTGATAATTTGTCATAGCACTAACAGAAATTTTATAGGAGTCATTTATACAAATCATTTATTTATTTATTTTCAAGATATCTGAAATGTCTATGAAGCAACTGCAGCAGTGAGAGGCAGGATGCAATTATTTTTCTAAAAGATTTTCTTCAATTTCAGAAGCTGTGACTCACTAGTCCTGGCTGTTTATGAAACACCAAATGTGTGTTCTTTGACCTCTGCATAATTTATTTAAACACAAGCTCAATAACTTTAAATGCAGCTATCATCACAATGCTTCAAACAATGGTCAGCGATCTGTGAAGATTCGCTGCGCTGTCTCATTAAACCAAAAACTCCTGACAGTCTGACATAAGCACAGCCTAACTGCCTTACAATTAGACATACTAGCTTACAAAAATATTCACAGCATGGCCTTGACCTCTGTGCTAATTAAACCTCCCTGGCTGTCAAAGCTTCTTCCACATACACACCCCTCTTTAAATAGGCCTGGATGTCAAATAGCTCATTATTTACAAAGGCAGTACTGCCAAATACCCACAAGTATGCTATTTCCATCCAAGAAGACCTGGCTGTTTTCCCTAGCAAGCTTTGTGCGCTCACAGTTTCAAATCATTAAGGAAGATGTCAGAGTCAGGTAAAAGTGTGGAAACTGGAACCAGATAGTAGAAGAATGGAGCATCATCAGGGAAAGAGGAATAGGGAACTCTCAAAGAAGCCAGTGGACTAAAGAACATGCAGTAAGGAATGGTGCTCTGAATATCTGGGGCCCTGTGGGCATGTGAGCCAGAAGAGAAAACTGCACCATGAAGGTGTGGGGGCGTGGTCTAAGGATGAGAAGGAATGTAAATGGTTACCAATAGTTCCCAACTGTTCCATGACCATTCTTCCACTTACATATATAGCAGGTGTTTGTTTAACATATGAGCTTCTACTCTGGGTGCAAGATGCTTGTGCTTGCTTCCAAGAAGAGGTTACTGCTAAGAACCTAAAGTTGTAGTCTGATTGTGGAATCCTTTCCCCAATAGGATTGCCTTGTCTTGGGTATTCCAATTTTCTAGGCTAATATCCACTTATTAGTGAGTGCATACCATGATTGATCTTTTGAGACTGGGTTACCTCACTTAGTATGATGTTCTCTAACTCCATCCATTTGTCTAAGAATTTCACAAATTCATTGTTTCTAATGGCTGAATAGTACTCCATTGTGTAGATATACCACATTTTTTGCATCCATTCTTCCGTTGAGGGATACCTGGGTTCTTTCCAGCTTCTGGCTATTATAAATAGGGCTGCTATGAACATAGTGGAACATGTATCCTTATTACATGCTGGGGAATCCTCTGGGTATATGCCCAGGAGTGGTGTAGCAGGATCCTCCAGAAGTGATGTGCCCAGTTTTCTGAGGGATTGCCAGACTGATTTCCAGAGTGGTTTATACCAGTTTGCAACCCCACCAGCAGTGGAGGAGTGTTCCTCTTTCTCCACATCCTTGCCAACACTTGCTGTCTCCTGAATTTTTAATCTTAGCCATTCTGACTGGTGTAAGGTGAAATCTCGGGGTTGTTTTGATTTGCATTTCCGTAATGACTAATGAAGTTGAGCATTTTTTAAGATACTTCTCAGCCATCCGGAGTTCTTCAGGTAAAAATTCTTTGTTTAGCTCTGTACCCCATTTTTTAATAGGGCTATTTGGTTTTATGGGGTTATTAGCCTAGAAAATTGGAATACCCTAAACATAATCCACACATCAAATGAGGTACAAGAAGAACGGAGGAGTGGCCCCTGGTTCTGGAAAGACTCACTGTAGCAGTATAGGGCAAAACCAGAACAGGGAAGAACGAAGGGGTGGATGGGAGAACAGGGGGAGGGAAGGGGGCTTATGTGACTTTCGGGGAGTGGGAAAGGGGAAATCATTTGAAATGTAAATAAAAAATATATCGAATTAAAAAAAAAAAGACTGCCTTGTCAGGCCTCAGTGGGAGAGGATGCTCTAATCCAGGAGAGAATTGATGGTCCAGGGTGAGGGGATACTGGGGGATGGGGACACCCTCTCAAATAAGAATGGGAGGGAGAATTGGGGTAGGGGCTCTGAGATGGGGGGATGGGAGGAGGCAGTGTTTGGGATGTAAATAAATAAGTAAATAAATTAAAAGGAGAGAAGCAAAACATAGTATCTGTTCAGGGTGAGCACAGTAAATGGGAATATCCAGTTACTAGTATTGCTATCATGTGATGGGGACACCTGAAAAAGATCTTGAATAATAGTCGGGAACTTCTGTATATAACAATACAGCTAGTTCGGAAGAGAAAAACTCACAGTGGAGATCCTCGCTGTGATTTATATCAAATCGTGTTACCCATGATGCTAAGCATCTTAGGTTATTTAGCCTTATTGTGGTTCTTTCTCTTCCCACTACACTGGGAGCAGTGCTTGGCTCATTCAAGGCACGCAGTGAATAATGACTGATAAATAATTGAAGGAGCAGACATAACCAAGGTAGATTCCTAAGAAAGCAAGCTCAGGGAGAAGCTAGAGAAAAACTCTTGTAGCTTTGCATAGAAAGGAACCCTCAGGATCTGGGAGAAAATGCATCTGCTCTGACAATGTGTTCCTCAGCAGTCACGTGAGAACACAAAATCGATGACACCATGGATAAGTAAAAGTGTCTTATTTTCTAGAGAGATGTACAGTAAAAACATTTTTCTCTCATGTAGTACTGATGTTTTCCCCTCTACTTGAAGAAATAGGCTTATTGTATATTAAGCTTGATAGCTCATAAGCAGAAATCAAATGATGTAAATGTATCGCGGTTGTTCAGATAAGGTCTGCTCTACATTATTGTGCATGATGACTAAAGAGAGTAAAGACATGCCACCTTACACGTGTAATCAGGTCTAATGCAGACGCAGAATTTTAAAATGATAGAGAAAGCAATTTTAGAAAGAAGAAAAAAAGAGTCTTTGTGATTTTTCCAGAGCTGTGGCCTTTGGACAGATTTCTGTGAAGTGATCCTCTGAGGTTCTGATATCCAGCCAGGTGGCTCCTAAGTGGCTGAGACCGCAGGTTAAATAAAACAGTTGAATCTAGGATTCTGACCAAACTATGCAGAGAAGTTTGACTAATAGTTGCACACACGTGTTCCTCTGATCTGACAGAGGTCAAAGTGCAGACAGTCGGCTCTTTCGTGCCTGTTAGGAAAATCTGGAGCCGGAGGAAATGAAGTGCACATGTGACCCAGATTTTAAGCTGTTAATTTTTCTCTCAATTTCAAAGCTACTTTGTTTCCTCGGGGCCCCAGTTTTTCTAGCAAGGAAAGGACAATATTTTCAAAAAATTCCTGTGTGTTTTCTTTTCATTGTTTAATATATATATATTACAACTATTATTTTACCCTAATACTGATGCCAAATACAGTGTGAGGACCTGTGAAGAACTTACAGTTTAATGAAAATAGCAAAATAAACTGTACTTGAAACTGATAGTACAATAACTGACACCTACCCAGTGTTGAGCTCCTGTTTGGATTGTACTGAAGATAAGCAGAGTTGGAATCTGGTGGTCTAATTTTGAGTCCTGGCTCTGTTTCTTCTTAGTTGCTAGATGAAGTGCCCCCTTTTCAAATTTGCCTCAGCATTCTCATAGAGACAAGAAAGGAAAGAAAAAGTCATAAAAGGAAAAGAGTCATACAAGTGTGTAAACCTGGAAAATACAAAGCAAAGATAGGTGCATAGCTCGTTATTAAAGGAAAATAACTAATGAAAGCAAGGACTTACTAAGAAAAATCAATAACTCAAAACTTCAGTCCACTTGGAGGCGATCACAATCACTGACAAATATCCAGAATAAAGAAGGCAACAATTAATAGAATTGCAGAAAAAAATTTACAAGTGTTCTACCAAAGGGATTTCAAAAAAAAATTATGTCTAAAATTGAAAGTAAAGATGGCAAAAAATCAGTTGATTGAACAAAGAGTTGAGTTATGATGTTAACATGCGTGTGCTAATAATTGATCTGATGATAATTTAATGACACACTTTATCATTTATAGGTGACTTTTATAAGTGGTGCCTGTAACTCAGGATGTAGAGATGATAGCATAAAGTGTGACAGGTCCGAAAGCTAGCTATGTGGAAACCGCCCTGACACCAACCTGCTTTCCAGCAGTTACTGAAGATATAGCCATCAAGCAAAGCGAAAACACAGCCTACCTTGGCATTTTCTTGGCCACAAGTCAAGCATTACGTTATTTTTAAAAGCATCACCATAGCATTATATTATTTTTTTCTGAAACCAATGTTATTAAATTGGAAATTTCTTGAAGTTTAAGGACACATTTAGAAGCTATTCTAAGACAAAATATGACTAAATAAAATGAATACAGAAAAATTAAAAATTCAAAATATTGAAAGCTACTCTTAAAAAAAAATTCTGAAGCTGAGCTTTTAGAGAGCTAAAAGTTATTGAACCAAGCATGGACGTTATGTAATTTAGTGCTGAACAGACAAATGAATTCAAAGTGGAAGAAATGTAAGAACCAAAGTCATTCAATTATACAAGAGCTTATTCTCTGAATAATTTTAAAAGAGACAAAGTTTGTAAAAAAAATTAAAAAGAAAGAAAGAAAAGATGCAAATAAAACATTAGCAATGAACTGTCTGGGAGAGAGTTTGGTAGGAGAATCCCCAGCCCTGCATATGTGAAGAACTAAAGTTCAAATCGCCACAGCCCACAGTATAAATCCACATGCAATAGCAGGAGTATCTGTCACCCTAGCATTTCAGTGGAAAGACCAGAGGCAGAGTCAGGATACTCCCTGAAATCTCACAGATGGGCTAGCCTGGTGTACTCATCAGAAAAAAAAAAAAAAAAAAAAAACGAAGAATGAAGAGCCTGTGTCTCAAAAGATGAGGAGGAAGGCAGAGATGGACGCTGAGACTTTCATGTGCACATTGTTGCACATACTTGCATTCACATTCTCACATACACACACACACAGACACACACACACCACACAATACAATAAAAACAGATTTTAGTGAGAAGGATGCAGTGTAGCCATAGAGGATACAGAACATAACCGGAGCCACTTGAATTTGATGGCACATTTTGAATAGTTAACAAAATTTATAGCTATGTATACTAATATCATTAAATCATTTTACCTATGTATAATGATTCCATTCCCTAAGAATAGAAAAAAACTCACTAAATCTTACATTAAAATATATCATAAACTTAAGGGACAAGTTTGAGTTATATAGTCTTTCCTTGGTCAGTATTTGACACAATAAACAGAAATTAGCAGAACTGAAATATCTGGTAGATTAAATGTGACTCTCACTATTACAATTTGCATACTGTTTCTTTTCTTCTAAATGAATCCCTCTGGGCACACCCCCCCCCCCCATTTTCCGAGTTATTCCAGGTTTTCATTCTTTGTATCCATCTTGTTTTTATGATCCTAGATGACGGCTAGAGTCTGTTCATCACTCCCTTGTATGTGGACCATAGTAGGATAAAAGAAGAGTATAAATAACTGTTGTTAAGACAGTTTTTCAGAGAGGGGAAGGTCAGAAAAAGTTGTGTCTATATTTTATTGGCCAAAACATGGAGGCATAAAGTAGCTTTGCACATGACAATAGATAATACACACACACACACACACACACAAACACACACCACTTCTATTAAAGAAGGGAACACAATACAATGAGTGGCAAA
Organism: Apodemus sylvaticus; assembly: GCF_947179515.1. NCBI lineage: Eukaryota > Metazoa > Chordata > Mammalia > Rodentia > Muridae > Apodemus > Apodemus sylvaticus. The sequence goes on from NC_067490.1 coordinate 31,786,863, forward strand.
GTTCCATTCTCTTGAACAACCAAGTGACAGATTTACCAGTCCAAAATGAGGAACATACCTCAACCCCATAATACAAACTGAGAACAAACTGTTTCTGGAAGGACATGGTTTATGACTAATTCCTCAAATCACTTCACAAATACAATGGAGAGAGAGGATTAGTAAGCACATCTCGGGAGTCCCTGTGCACTGTTCTGACCTTGAGGTAAGTAAAGCAGATTTCAATAACTAGAACATTTCACAGGAGACATAACTAAGCTCCCCATCTCTCTGCAGACAGCAAAGACCACCAGGGGTCACTGTGTAGCAGGACAATGATGAAGCCTGCCAGGTCCTTCTACAGATTGATTTCAGAAGACCAGGCATGGAATGAAATTCTGCTGGAAGCCACCGTACGCTTCTGATCTCAGTCTTGGTCACCCTGCTTCAGTTTGTGTTTTTGACATTCTGTTCTGTCTGTCATGTTTCTCTGTCTCTGTCTTGTTAGTTTTTCTTTCTGTCTCTGTTTCTCTGTGTCTATCTCATATCCCTCCTCATTCACATGTTGAGACTGTCTCAATATGTGCCCCTAGTTTACATGGAAGTTGTCATGGTAGACCAAGGTGGCCTCACCCTTGCAGTACTCCCGCCTCTAGCTTCTAAATGGAGGGATTATAGATGTACACCACCAAGCCCAGCCTCATTTAACCCAGTTTCAAAGGAAATAAGACATTTACCTACCGAAACAGACTACATTCAAACAAGAGGAGCCCTTTTCTTGAAAGTGTCGACATTTCTCTCTTTACTCAAAGATCCACATAATAGCAAAATTCTAGTTCTCCAACCAACTTCCATATATAGTGTAAGGAGAATCCAAGAAAATTTATTTACTTTATGTAAGAGAAGTCAAAAAGTCTAAGTATAGAAACCAATAATAAAGAAGTAAGTAGCCTAGCCACTGGGCAAGTTTCAATAGAGTAAAATAAAGGAAAGGGAAAGACAATGAAGGTTCAAGGTGACAATTGGACATTATTTAAATAAAGGAAAGGAAGATATGCGAAAACAGTCTTTGCTTTTGACATTCCAAAATATGCTTGGATGTAAAAGCTCACTCACGAATATACAGACCAACCTGATTAAAGTGTTGGAAAACATACTAGATACGTAGAAATGGTCTATATTGTTCAAGATTAAATTCACAATTCAGATTAAAGCTCAGATATAATTAGAATAAATGAAGAAGATAGAAGCAAAGAAGTAAAACCATATAGAGAATAGAGAGGAGTCAAGTAGTGGTTAACAGAGAGAAAGATAGGGGGAAATTACAATAATAAAAAATATACAACAGGAAAGGTTGGGGAAGAAAAGTGGTAAAGAGACTAGGAGAGGATCTAAGAGGACAACTATAGAGACTGCAGATTTGATTGGAACTTTTCTCTGAATAAATGGGGAATCTAGTTTGAAATTCACAAATGGTTTGATCTGGAAAATATCATCCTAAGTGAGGTAACCCAATCACAAAAGAATACACATGGAATGCAATCTCTGATAAGTGGATATTAATTAGCCCAGAAGCCCTGAATACCCAAGGCACAAATCGCATAACAAATGACTCCCATGAAGAAGTATGGAGAGGGTCCTGATCCTGGAAAGGATTGATCTAGCATTGGAAGGGAATATAAGGACAGAGAAAAAGGAGGGAGGTGATTGGAGAAGGGATGGAGAGAAGAAGGTTTATGGGACATATGGGGAGGGGGGATCCGGGAAAGGGGAAATCATTTGGAATGTAAACAAAGAATATAGAAAATAAAAATATTAAAAAAAAAAAAGAAATTCAAAGGGACTCTGCCATTGGAGGATATCGTTAGTACTGAGTCTTCAGCATCAACACATACTCTTTCTAAGTTACTGACACCCTGTGAGGTAGAGCTCTTGGGCATGTGCCTAGCTTACAACACTAGGCATTGAGTGAGGAGAAATGGGGAGCAGTCTAGTGAGTCTGTGCCAGAAGACTGACTTCTTTATTCCTCAGTTAAAAAGACCCTTCACTGCTGAATCTGAGAGTGTGGTGTGCACAGTGCTGTTGGCTGCAATCCAGACCAGGGATGGTGATAGTTTGATCAAGGGGCTGGCCATCCTGGTGATTGGAATACCATGAGTGTAGAGCTTGCAGGGGAAGTAGTGACTTCTATGCTTTTGTGTAAGATTCAGGAGTGGTATAACTGAAAAACTATATGAATAGTAGTTGCATTGTTTTATTTGGGAGGAATTTCCATGTTGATCTCTGTAGTGCCTGTACCAACTTCTTTGAAAGTCATTTTTGACAACATTGGTTGTCATTGGCTGTCTTGATAACAGATATTCTGGCTGGTGTGAGACGGAATTTTTAAAAAGACTTAATTTACATTTCCCTGATGGGGAAGGATGTTGAATAACTTTTCAACTATTTTATTAGTGACTTTTATTTTTAAATTTAAATTAATACATATATTATTCAGTTTCATACACTGTTTACTTTGTTTATTCTTTTCAGTCGTGCTCATTCCTATTGACCTGACCTGCCTATGTATCCTTACATGGTCTCAGAGCCTCTTCCACTTTCCTGTCACAAGGGTCCTGTTACCCTTTCCCTTTGTCCCCCTCAACACCACTTTGTCCTCTCAGGCTCTCCTTACTCGTTGTATTGCTTGTAACCACATTCACCCCACCTTGTCTATTCAATTCTTTATGCTACAACTTATTAGATGATTTAGTTTCATTTTGTCTTTCATTTTTTGCTGTTCTTCATATGTTCTAGATACTAATCTCCTGTTTCATGTATAGTTGACATTCCCCACCCCGCCCCCACCCCCATTCTGCAAGGCTTTCTTTTCAGTGTGGTAAGTTTTAATCTTTTTAATGTCACTAATTTATTTATTTATTTTGGTTTGGAAAACTGTCTTAATTTCATTGTAATTTGGTAATTTAATTTCCCTGTTCTCAAGATGATTTCCTGAGCTTTTGGAGTCCATCTTGTTTTTTTCAGAAACACCTTTCATAGCCTTACTTCTCAAAATGCGTTATCTCTGTTTCCATCTTGCAGGTTAAAGATTTCAGGTCTTACATTAAGGTTTTTGATCCCCCTCCCCTTTTTCTTGAGAGTGAGATACATGGCTCAAGTTTCATGTATTAAAGGTAGATAGTTTTCCCAACACCATTTGTTGAAGAGGAATATTTTCCTGTTTTTCTTTAACATATTTGTCAACTATTAGGTGGCTATGGATGTCTGAGTTGGTTTCTGGGTCCTCCATTCTATCCTGATCGTTTACATGTCTTTATGTGTGCTAGGATTATACTAGCTTTGTTACTATGAGGAAAACCCAAAAACCTTTGACCTATGAGTATTATTTTATACATACATATATATATATATGTGTGTGTGTGTGTGTGTGTGTATATATATGTGTATATATATACATATATACATTTTAAGATCTATTGGTATATTTACACAACAAAATACTACTCAGCAATTTAAAACAATGAATTCATGAAATTCTTAGGCAAATGGTTGGAACTGGAAACTATCTTACTAAGTGAGGTAACTCATTCACAAAAGAACACTCATGGAATGCAGTCACAAAGTCAGTTTCTAGGCCATCATCCTAACCAGAAATTTCTGCTTTGTTTAATTGCATTTTGCTTTGAGAAAGTGTCTCTCTGGTTGGTTCACACTGGCCTTAATCTTGCAGCTATCTTCTTGTGTTACCTCCCAGGTTAAAGTCACAGGTGTGTTCCCACATGCCTTACTAAGTATATCTTCAATGTTCTTTTTGTTCTTCGTAATTTATTATTTAGCTCTAAATTTAATGAAGAGTAACTGTTGCTTATATGAAATTATTAGATGCATAATTGCTTAACAAAAGGCTGAAAGGAAAACAAGACAGCAAACATCGCACTGCTATAATTTGGATGTAGATTAATCCCCCAAAGGTTTGTGTGTCGCAGTCCAAACACTGAGGGAATTGACAGACAGGATGTAGATTTGTAAGTGGTGCATCTTGTGAAAGGTAATTAGCTCATGGGGGAATCACTCTTGGAATGAATTAATGCAGTTCTTGCAGACCATATTAGTTATCAAGAGCAAGTCATTGTAAAAGTGAGACCATACCATAAGCTGGGTCCTGTCTACATTTGTCTGGTCCATCTTAGCCTTCTTAACCATATTGTGATACAACTGGACAACATGTTATTTGAATGTTTTACACATTAGAATGAAGGCTAAAAGATATCCATTATCCATTTTCAGGTATTTTGTTATAGTCATGAAAAATTAACTATCATGGAGGAAAATGTATGATATCAAATATAGCTATCAGGCCGTAGGTGGATTTGTTTCCCAGACCCTGCCTCCATCTTTTCTTGTCTCTGTGTTATGCATGAGTTAAAGCACAGGCAGGGCCTTGCTGTGGCTCATTATTGCTAAGTATTGTTTGCTAATGGAGAGGCTTAAAAATTGCTATTACTTTCCCCCAAAAGGTCTGATTTCACATTGTGTTTAGAAATCTTTATTAGTGGCCCCTAACTCTTGCTGATGTGTTGCAGTTATTAGTGGTTTGTTCATGGTAAATTAATATCTCTAACAATAAAATGCTGTAGAAATATTTTGAAAACAGAAGCCAGTAAGGGCATGGTTTGAATTAAACCATTTATGACTGAAGCTCAAATTATTGTCTTTTTCCTTCAGTCTGAGCAGATGCTACTGAACCTTGATACGTTTTCAGGTTGAAAAGCCAGAGTATCCATTTGAACATAAAATTCCATTGTGTTTATAATTTTCTGGAGTGAATTTAAATGTTAATTTAACAATATGGTTGGAATTATTAAGTACATTAATAATGTTATAGTTTAGATAGAAAGGAGAACTACTTTCCAGCCATAATTATGTTATAAATGGTTGAATTTACACAACTAGACAGAATTTCACAGAGTTCAAAGGAAATTGTATCCAAAATTTACTTTTAGAATCTCACATAGACAATCACTATGTCAAAACACATGCTACTATTTAAAGTTTATTTATATGGAACTAAAGGTATAGTCAGAACTTTACTTGAAATTTCTGCCAGCCATATGAAAGACAAGGGACCTTAAAATATGTCATGGTACAGAATAATTTTCTTGGCTTAAAAATGACTTTTAGCAAACCAGAGACTGACAAATGAGATTATGCTATAGGAAACATCATCTTTTCTATACTTTGACTTGAATTAATTCAACTTATATGCCATTAAAATATTAATTCAGGAGATACACTTTCAGTTTTGGTTTGTCATTATGGGTAGTGAGACTTTTAACAACTTGACAAAGTAGCTTATGGATGAGCAGAGCTCTGAATTGGAGGGATGCGGTGAGAAACAAAATTATTTTACAATAGTTTAAAAATATCTCCAAGCCTCCACTAAGTATTTTTCCATTTCTCTTCTACTTTTACAATTCAAATGAAAGACTAATTTCATGCTCAATACTAACAGTCCTTTTACGTTACAGATCTGAATATTCTGTCCATTTGGTGAGCTAAGAAATATATTTTGCGTTAAGAAAATACAGTCTGACTGGAGATATACAATTGTGGTTAGTTATTTGCTGAAATGAACACATAGTAAGAGCAGAAGCCTAATTTGCCATCTGAAGTCTTAATTTAATATATGGTATAAGAACGGACATGACCTATACCTCTATGTTTGGCTTTTAATGGCAACAGTATTGGAAAGGAAGGGGGGAGGTTAAAGAAAATTAGATGAATGTGTTAGTGGCATTTAAAAATATTCTATAAGTTGGTGATTTTTTTCATTTTATTATGGTGTGTACAATGTTAGTCCCAAAGTCACAAAGACATTATGACATGCTGGAACTGAATTATGGCTCTGATCTCCACTCATGCTGAACTTCTGTGTATTCTTGATCTGCTCAGCCTGGTCATTAAAGCTCTTTCATAATAGGTTAAGCTAGCTATAAACAACAGGAGTGAGCGACTGACAAGTTTCTACACATTTTTCAGATGAAGAGCATATTTCCATATGCCATAAATTTTGTCAGATAAATGTATTCTCAGTCTCACTTCCAAACCTAATTAGTGTCATGTATTTCATATTTTTTAGAAGAAAGACAACCCAAAGTCCCCAAAATGATAAGACAGAAATTCTGTAAGGGTTTGGTGTTCCAGTCATTGTTATAATAACTGCATTCACTGAAATGACAAAGTCTTCAATAATGTTCATACAAGCACCTGTAAAATCTCCAAAGGATTAGCAGAGGATGTCTGATCATGTACATTTTCTCTTAGCCTACTTTCCAAATTATTCTCACATTAAATTATAAGATTCTTACAACTTGTGATAACACAAATCATTTTTATTTAATGTTTAATTTGTTCATTAGAGAATGTGTCCTACTGTAAGATATTAGTATTCCAAACACATGTTATCTGGTCAAGGCTTATAGCCTTGGAAATTTAGAAACTTAAAGGCCACACTTTCACGCTAAAAGTCAGAGAAATTCGGAGCAAGTTTTGTTTCACATCCATCAAGACAGTCTTGTTTTAAATAAACAAGACATTGGTTTTTATAATGTCATTTTGTGTGTTAGATCATGTGACATATTCTTTAAATGTTTCTTATGGACAAAGGGATGTAGGTTTTGCAGCCCACTTTTTTTTTTTATTCGATATAATTTATTTACATTTCAAATGATTTCCCCTTTTCTAGCCCTCCACTCCCCGAAAGTCCCGTAAGCCCCCTTCTCTTCCCCTGTCCTCCCACCCACCCCTTCCCACTTCCCCATTCTGGTTTTGTCGAATACTGCTTCACGGAGTCTTTCCAGAACCAGGGGCCACTCCTCCTTTCTTCTTGTATCTCATTTGATGTGTGGATTATGTTTTGGGTATTCCAGTTTTCTAGGTTAATATCCACTTATTAGTGAGTGCATACCATGATTCACCTTTTGAGTCTGGGTTACCTCACTTAGTATGATGTTCTCTAGCTCCATCCATTTGCCTAAGAATTTCATGAATTCATTGTTTCTAATGGCTGAATAGTACTCCATTGTGTAGATATACCACATTTTTTGCATCCACTCTTCTGTTGAGGGATACCTGGGTTCTTTCCAGCATCTGGCAATTATAAATAGGCAGCCCACTTTTAATAAAGGTTCAACCTCTCCTCTAACCCATCACCCAGCATAGGCAATGGAAGAGAAAAGTTATTATGATATAGGGGAAATGAGTTTGTTCAGGAATAGTTAGTTGGGGCAAGCTTGATCTTCTTTGGCAGCAGTTCATTTCCATAGCAAACACCAAAGATGATTTGGAAGCTGCAGATCAGTTCTCTAGGCAGGCAGACACCAGGCACAAACCAGCAGTTACAGTCCAGTTCTTTCAGCAGGCAGACATCAGGCGGCTGTAGTTCAATCCTGAAGATACCACCAGACTTGCCAACTGGCCTGAGGCAAGGCTGCTGAAGCAGCAAGCTGTCACAGGAATCTCAGGATCAGTTCTTTGGCAAATTTCTCTCAATGGCAACATTATCACAAGTTGAGCTTAACAACACTATGTAACGTGAACCAATACATGCATGATTTTAGCAAAGAATAGCAAGGAGGAACAAACCAAACCTATACTTATTCTTCATCTCCCACTGTCTTTGGGGTCATATTTACACACCTTCATCAAGTGTCCTTTCACATGTTTGCTATATCTAAATATCCTTTCACTTATATCTGCTTCAGGAAAACATTCTTTATGTGTTTGCTTTAGCAAGATATTTTTTTCATCTGTGTGCCCCAACAAAACATCATTTGAAATAACTAACTTTCCAAAGAAACTACAAGTTTCTACTTCAAAGGTATGTGTGTATGTGTGTGTGTGTGTGTGAGTGTGTGTGTGTGTGTGCATGCATATATGTGTATGTGTTCAGGTCCATATGTATATGTATACATGTATATGCACTTGAGTATGAAGAGCCAAAAAAAAATCCATAAGTTTGATAACTCAGGTGACACCTCATGGAGATAAGGTTTCTCATGTCCCTGAAATTGCTGGGTAGGTGGGACCATCTGTGCATTGTACTCCAGGAATCTACTGGTTTCTGTTTTTCCAACACCACACCTACAAGTATAAGCCACTATACTAAACTTACTTTAAAATATGGATCCCTGAGTGGAGACTAAATTTCATATGTTTGCATGACATTTTCCTCACTGAGCCATCTCCTTTGCCTATCGATGAAAGATTTTCCCCAAATAAAATGAAAATTGATGGAGAGTTATAATTGCGCTGATTGATGATGATGATGTTATCTTTCTTTTTGAAAGAAACCTTATAGAGTCTTGTGGTTTCCACAGGGAGAATTTTCTCATAATCCCATGATAGAAATCTTGTTTTTATAGACTCATTTTAATTGATCTAAGATGGATGAAGAAAAAAAAGGTGACTCTTATTAAAATCCTCCTCGGTTAGTAAGACAGTATGGCTTTGCATCACATGGCTACAGAAAAGATTTTCTTCTGATTCCTTAAAAGCTGAAGATTATTCATATGTATGCAGGCTATAACGATCACTGAAGTTGAATTACAAGATCTACCTTCCCCTTTTAAAAGGAATTAACACTAGAAGAAATTATAGCCTTCATACATCATCTATGTTGATTTATCAGGCTGTATTGGCTGATCACTTATGTACTGTGGTCATTTGAATACCTTTGGCCCAGGGAGTGGCACTATTGGAGGTGTGGCCTTTCTAGAGGAAGTGTGTCACAGTGCATGTGGGCCTTAAGACCCTCATAGTAGCAGAACTTTTACCAATGAGCAAGATACCATAAAAACAAATATGGATAAAATGATGCTAATGCACAAGTCTCACGTTAAGGCAAAATGTACAAGTTACAAAAGTAAGAGATTACTAAAGCAAGGAAAATTAACATCAAAAAGCATTAAAAGAAAGGTGGTATAAATATGAACAAATAACTGGGGTTAAAAGAATGTTAGCAAGGCATTAGTGTTTTGATTGTGGGATTTTTAGATGTATACCCTCAAGTAATACCTTTCAAAGGCATCTGGATTTGAGCTGTCATAAGTTTCCAGAGAACAGCTCAATTCAGAATTAGACCAGAAATGTTTGTAACTAAAGCATCATGTTGACTGAGGGAAAAGCATGAAAAGCATCATGCTTCCTTATAAAACTTGAAAAAAATCTTATATTAGATAATTTATGTGATCGCATAAGAATATTGATTACAGAGGAGACGTTCAGAGCAAGGATCTTTTTTTTTAACAATATTAAAAGGGATGAGATTCTATTAGAAAAAGAAAAGCTTTAAAGATTTGTCTTATCCTTCAAGAAATAGAATATGGTGTGTTGATCAAAGAGTAGCCATGTACAAACCAGGACTCAAGGAAAGAAATGATCCCACCATGCCCTTGATTACAGTAGACAGACTTTACTGAGATGACAGCACAGGTGACATAAGAGCTGTGGCAATGCGAAGCTGGTGCTCAGAGGAGATTAAGATTGTGATCAAAGTAGCCTGGAGTCATGTGTGGGCAGGGATTAGCAAGGATGACCATTGTAATAAATATCAACTCAACCCCCATCTAGAAGGCATGTGTTGTGTATATCCTGGAAATACAATAATAGATGATAGACAGAACTCTTTCCAAAGTGAGCAAGGAAATATAATGATGTGTTCACTGGAGTAATTTGCTTCCTCATAGCTTAATTTCACTCTCAGTAAAATAAGAATGAAAGCCTTTTCCTTATACAGTTACTGCAAGAGTCAATAAATTATGCTGTGCAAGCCCTTTGAATATTACCAAATAACTTTATTGTGGGCTATTATTTTTATTGTTGCACTATAATTTACAGTGAAGACAAGTCGTCCATGTCCTCAGAAGACAAAACCAAATCGTAAATGAATTATGTGTGGGAGGAAAATGATGGATTTCACTGGGAGATAAACATACATTATTTATATATTAGTCAGTATAACTTTTATATGAGTAGACCTGTATTTAAATCTCAATGCTACCAACATTTAGTGAGTGACTAATGTTTCCACAAAGAATGCATAGTGCACATTTGGCTAGATTATCCTGAGGACTTACTGCATGGGTGAGTATACATTTGGCTGAGCCCAGGCTGTGTGATTCAACAGAATGGAGCCATTTCCACTAACATAACCTTGAAAGTTTAGTAACATGTAGACACAAAGGATGGAGTGTGTTCTGAGTGGAAGAACAACCTGTGCAATGGCATAGAGCTAAGGGAGCTACAGGACATGTGGCACCCTCCCAGGCTGTGAGGCTAGGGACAAGTGAAAAACAGTCTAGCTGTTTCGAAGAAAGAGTCAGCTCATGAAGTTTGTTCATGTGCACTTGTTCAAAGTCTTGTTTGATCTGTGAGTCAGTAGACACGTAGTTACAAGATTTATATGGACAGTGATATGAAATAGGCCAACTTCATCTTGCTCCTATAGGATGATGATCTTGTACATGAGTACCAGGACAGTACTTTGAGATTAGGAGAGTCTATCAGAAAAGATGATTTTCAGGGATGTTTTTTCTTTTGTTGTTAAGGTTTTTCTCACATAGTTCAACTATGAAGGGACAGAAACCTGAATTAAGGCTAGAGATGGATTAGTGATCATAGTATCATTAGTATCATAGATGAGTCAAGGAGGGGTTGGATTGTAGGAAATCACATGGTTTGTCATTATTATTATTATTACTACTATTATCATTATTTAATTTTTTTACAGTCCAGTAGTTATCCCCCTACTGATGCCCACCAACTGTTCCTCATCCCATTCCTCCTTCACCTTATTCAAGAGGATGTCCCCCACACCAGCTCTACCACATCAGACCTCCCCACTCCCTGGGGCCTCAAGTCTCTCAAGAGTTAGGTGTATCTTCTCTCACTGAGGCCAGACCAGGGAGTCCTCTGCTGTATATGTGTCAGGAGTCTCATATCAGCTAGTGTATGGTGACTTGTTGGTTACTCAGTGTCTGAGAGATCTCAAGGGTCCAGGTTAATTGAGAGTACTGGTCTTTGCATAGGGCTGCCCTCCTCCTCCTCTTCAGGTTCTTCCAGCTTTTCCCTAATTCCACCACAGTGGTCCCCAGCTTCTATCCATTGGTTGGGTTTAAGACTCTGCATCTGACTCTTTCAACTATTTGTTGAGCTTCTTGGAAGTCAGCCATGCTAGGCTCCTGTCTGTAAGCACACTACAGCATCAGTAATAGTGCCAGGTCTTGGAGCCTCCCCTAGAGTTGTATCCTAATTTGGGCTGGTCACTGTACTTCCTTTTCCTTGGTCCCTTCTCCATTTTTGTCTTTGCAGTTCTTTTAGACAGGAATGATTCTGGGTCAGAGTTATCAGAATTTATTACATAGTAGTTTCCCCATGAACTTGGGAATTTGAATTAAAGTTTTTAGGAGGATAAAATGATAGGTTTATTAATATAAAGTCTGAAATATCTATAAGGCATTAGATCTGGTACAAATATTAAAATAGACAAGGTTGTATGAAGCGTTTTGTGGATAGGGATGACTGTAAACCAAGGAAGACCTGTGTAAATGAGGTTTATGGACATGAGCACAGTTGTGTCAAGTACCCCAATCTCTCAGATCCATGGAAATGGAAAGGTCTTTCCTGGGTTAGGCTTAGAAGAAAAGCAAAGCCATTCTCTGGTCTATGCATGGATGCTGTAAACAGCTGGCCTTTAGGTGTAACCATTGAATGCATTAACTATCAACCATGGCTTTCTTTTTCCAGGTGACTACAAGCTGAAGCTGCTCCCATTCAGAGACCTCATATAGAGATTAGTTATAAAAATTGCTTCTTCCTCCTCACTCAGTTATATACAATAAAACCATCTTCCTCTTCAGCTGTATACAATAAACTTTCCTCCTTTCTCAAAATAAACCTTGCCTCTTGCTTACCAGTATATAAAAAATGTGTTGAATTTCCAGGCCACTGATGAATCTTTACCAGAATGCATGGCCTATCCAATCCCAGCTTCTCCATATGTGTTTCTGTATGTTCTTCATTTACTATAGGTCCCTGTCACATCAAATACAAAGCAATAAAGGTTATGACAGAAGGCAATCGGTTTTGTTTGGCAAACACCCCAAGCAAGTAAAGCAAGTTTGGCATTATAAAACTGGAGTTTAAGGAAAGAAACAAAATATAGTTAAAGCTTGACCATGAAAGGTTTTACATTTCTATTGGTGAGACTTCACAGAGAGTAACAGACATCAGAGGACTGACTGAAGCTGTGGCCTTCAGATAAGATGAAGGAAACAGATTGCTAAGGAAAGAAACAAATGCAACAGGAATAACCAAGTTGGGGGAGCAGATACAGGTGGAGGGATATCACAGTGATACAGGCGAAGTGCAGATAGGTGAGAATGCAAATACATTCAACCTATTTCTTTACTTCTTTTCTTAATCTCCAAGGACTCGGAGATGCTGAGGAGTGAGGATGAACACAGATATTCTGGTGGGAAATAGGTATTAGTCCCATAGCTTATGCTTTATCTACAGATCTCAGCTGTGTGGCATTCTGGCAGTATCATTGAGACAAATGGCAGTAGACAGAGTTGACCATGTGCTTTTCTGAGTTATTATTAATTATTATTATTGTTGTTGTTGTTGTTAATCATTCCATTTGTTTAAATATCAGATGATATTCCACTTCGAGGTTACCCCTCCACCAATCCCCCATCTCACATCTGCCCTTTCCCCTCTCCTTTGCCTGTGTGAGGGTACTCCTCCACCCATCCACACTTTCCTGCCCCACTGCTCCAGCATCCCCCTACACTGGGGCATCAAACTCCCCAGGACCAAGGGCCTCCCCTCCAATTGCTCTCAGACAATACCATCCTCTGCTACATATGTACCTGGAGCCATAGATCTCTCCAGGTAGACTCCTTAGTTGGTGGTCTAGTCTCTGGGAGAACTGGGTGGTCAGACCAGTCTATGTTGTGCTTCCAGTGGGGTTACAATCCCCCTCTGCTCTGCCAGTCCTTCTGCCAGCTCCTGCACCAGGTTCCCTGAGCTCAGTCCAATAGTTGGCTCCAAGCATCCATATCTGCATTGGTCAGTTGCGGGCTGGCTGGAACTCCCAAAGAACCACCAGACCAGACTCCTGTCAGCAAGTACTTCTTGACCATGACAACGGTGTTGGGCTTGGTGGCTGCAGTCATGATGGGTCCCAAGGTGGGGCAGTCCTCGGCTGTCCCTTCCTTCAGTTTCTGTTCCACTTTTTGTTCCTGTTATTCATTTTTGGTTATAAACCTTTAGATGGGTGTCTGGCCCCATCCCTTGACCCAGGGCCATCCTAGTTACTGGAGGTAGACGCTACAGGTTCTGTCTAGCCCTTCTCTGCACATTTTGGCTAAAGTCATCCCTGTTGGGTACTGGGAGCCTCATGTTTCCCCGGTGTTTGGGACCCTCCAGTGGCTATTTCCAGTTCCTCTTCCCCCTTGCTACATATTTTTGTTCTATTTCCTGACCCCTCTGTACCTCTCTCACATCTCCTCTAGTTCCCAATACTGCCCCCCCCCCCATTTCCTCCCCCTCCTCTCTTCCTCCCTCCACCTACCCTCTGCTTCCACCTCCCATGATCATCCTGTTCCCTCCTCAATTTAGGACTGAAGCATCCATCCACACTCTGGTCTTCCTTCCCTCAAAGCTCCATATGTTCTATGGGTTGTATCATGGACGTTGTAAGTTTGGGGGCTAATATCCATTTATCAGTGAATACATACCATGTGTGTTCTTTTGGGATTGGGTTACCTCACTCAGGATGATATTTTCTAGTTCCACCCATTTGCCTAAAAATTTCATGAAGTCATATTTTTTAACCGCTGAGTAGTACTATTATGAGTAAGGCTGCTATGAACATAGTGGAGCATGTGTCCTTGTTATATGTGCCCAGTAGAGATATAGTCTTCAGGTAGAACTATTTTCAATTTTCTCAGGAACCACCAAACTTATTTCCAAAGTGGTTGTACCAGCTTGTAGTTCCCAGCAAACTCACAGATTGGAAAAAGATCTTTATGAACCCTACATCCAGTTGAGAGCTATTATCCAAAATATACAAGAACTCAAGAAGTTAGACTCCAGAGAACCAAGTAACCTTATTAAAAAGTAGAGCACAGAGCAAGACAGATAATGGTTGAGAGCCGCTTAAAGGAATGCTCAACATCCTTAGTCATCAGGGAAATGCAAATCAAAACGACCCTGAGATTCCACCTCACACCAGTCAGAATGGCTAAGATTAAAAGCACAGGTGACAGCAGATGTTGGCGAGGCTGTGGAGAAAAAGGAACACTCCTCCTTCACAGCTGAGTTGTTTTTAAAAGCAATGAAACTAAATACTTCCAAAGGACAGCTCTTTAGATAAGAAAGCTTTATGCTTTCACTTGAGCTTCGGCTGGCTAAAACTGCTGACCAGCGCTGTGAGATAGAGAGCTCAAAGTGATAAGGTTGAAAGCAAAGGCCACTGTCTTTCAAGACCAGGAAGTAAGTGGTGAACTCTTAAAGGGCATTTGGAAGAATGGGACAAAACATCTGAAGCAGTGGATTAAAGAGTAGATGGAAAGAGGTGGGGGTGAGGCTGCAGAGTGTTGCACATCTAACAAGAAGATGAGGGAGGCAGCAGTTTGTGGGTAGGTAGCAAACATAAAGGAGTTATAGATACAGACATTTGGAGTGTGTTGATGGGTAGAAAGCAAGGAGACCCCAACCACATATTATAGACACAGGATGAGAATAACAAACAGAATGTTGTGCCTGAGGTGTCTCTCTCCATGTTACAAAAATGAAAAAAAAAATGTAGAATAAATATGGAAACAATAGGAAGGGAACAAGATGAAAGTAAATGTTTGTGATATCATACCTCTTAACTAGAACTGATTCTGTTCTCAGAATATGTTCATTTCCCAGTGTCATTCCAATAACCTCAACATTTCTTGCAATAGCTATATGTTGAGCATCTTCTATATTGTCCAAGCTTGCTGAAAATACTCCACCTACTTTACTATAATGAAGATAGTCTCACGTTGGACTTAATATTATCAAGTCTATATTGATGTTTGAATTTTGGGGATAAATGGACATAGCAATATGATGATAAACAAACCATTCTGGCCAGGTGTCAGCCAAATTGATTTTCATTTTCATTAGTAACTCCTTCTGTTCATAAAGTTCACTTGTCTATCAATGCAGAAAACTGATTTCTAATTTCATATTTCTAAAAAAGATCATTTTCCCTGATTATAATTTTGGTGTAATGGCTAATCCTTGGAAATTATTCTCAAAGTCAGGCGATTTATTATAGAAGTGGGAAACGGGGAGCAGAAAGGCGCCATTTATAATCAGTCACATCTCAGATTGAGGGTCTCAAATGAACAGATTTTAGTGTGTCCCTAAAGGAAGGGCAGAGGGTCTGTGCAGAGCAAGACTAAGGAGCAGGACTGAGGTCATGGGTAGACTTGAAGAACATGTGATTCCATAGTGGACTGATCAAATTTTGAAATGATTTCTGCAATGGCACAACCCTACTTTCAAAACTGAGTCAGGACATGGTGTTAAGGGCTCATAGAGAGCCATCTTTACTTTCTTAGAGATTTTAGAGCCTTAACTTGGATTTGGTAAGCCTTTTTTGGAGTTGGTAATGTTTTTTCTCTCTGATCAAAAGCCATTGACTAACATTTTTCTCTCATCTTATTGTATTATATGTTAATCTTCTCTCTAGCACCTGGATATCTCAAGACAGTGCCAACATTCTCTCAGCTGGACCAATCTTCTTTACTCTTTCTGACTGTAAACACCAGGATCATTTTGTTAGAGCATCTACTTCAGAAAACCTTAAAATAATTCTCTCTCTCTCTCTCTCTCTCTCTCTCTCTCTCTCTCTCTCTGTGTGTGTGTGTGTGTGTGTGTGTATGTATGTGTGTGTGTGTGTGTGTGTGCATGCTTGTATAATTTTTGTAGAGGTCAGAGACAACTTGTGCAAGTGAGTTTTCTTCTTCAAGATATAAGGCCCACGAACTTGAAACTGTGCCTTTACTCACTGATCCACCTAATGACCAATTTCAGAAAACTTTTAATTGAAAGTGTGTGTGTGTGTGTGTGTGTGTGTGTGTGTGTGTGTGTATGCTTTCCTTGAGGATTTGTCAGTGCTGAGTCTCTTACCAATGTAATCCATCTCCCAATTTCCTAACTCAGTGAGTTCCTTGCTCTATGTTGAGAAATCCCAACATGCGATGAAGCACAAGCAAGTCTAGCAAAGCCATCTAGTAACATGGATGGCTTCTGTTCTTCCATTCACACCAGAGGTCACAAGTCCTTCTCACGTTAGTCTCGGTGAGGTTGACATCAAAGGTTGGTATGTTTTCTCTGCTACATTACAGAGCTCTTCAATCAGGTTTCTCCTGGAGGCCTAACTTTGGCCAGTACAGATTTTCTTCTGAGGAACCTTGTGCCTCCAGCTCCCTTGAGGTTGAGAACAGCAAAGATATCTCAGTCATGACTTAAACTCTTTATACAAAACAAACTCTGAATCGTGTATCTCTAAGCCTTTGAAACATGCCTGTTATTTAGAAAATATAATTATATCCTAAGGCTCACTGCCTTTGTTTTTATTATAATCATTCTTCTCCAAGTTACTTTGTGATGCCTAGTTCTCTTTCTGTTTGAGTTTTTAATTACTTTATTTATGTATTTACAACCCAAATGCTATACCCCACTGTCTACTTCTTTATAATATGACTTTGCACCTGCAGACACACATGGATGCTCACAGTGACACACACATGGATGCACACACATATGGGAGGCTTTCTACTCTTGATTTTTCTGTATCTTGTCTTTAGTTGACACCACCATTTAGAAAATGTCTTATTCTGCATCATTTATACAGAAAATTCATGTATTCACCTTTTCCGGTGTTTGAAAACTTACTCTGACAGTTTGTCCTAAAGTAAATAGTGCATATTGTTAGATTGTGTTTGGCTGAGGAGTTGCTTGGGATTTGCCCATTTTCTTGATGATTGGTATGACAGTGGTATGCGAATGTATGGACAGTAATTCCCTAAAATATGGAATGCATATTTTTGCAGCATTTTGGCACTTTCTCAGAGGGCATCCTTCTCTTTTAGATCTATTACAGTTCAGTGTTTTCTGTTCTTTCTGCTTGTTGCAGAGCACAGCTTGAGCTTTCTGATGCACTGCTTTTATTTTGAAGAGGTCCCCTTCCTTGGTAAATTTGTGTTGTGATAAAGGGTTTTTGTTTCTTTTTTCACATGTTTTTGAACTAATTTTAGTTACTATATTCTTTGATAATGTTTTTCTCTCCCCAACTATTCCCCATCTCCCTACCCACCTAACACACACATATGTACACATACATACATGTATACATACATACATACATATATAGTATATGTTTACATAAATTAAAGTTTAGTACAAAGAGTTTAAGCCTTAAGTAAAATGTATTTGCTGTTTTCAACCTCAAAGAAGTTGGAGGCACAAAGTTTCTCAGAAGAAAATTTACACAGGCTGAAGTTAAGCCTATATGAGAAATGTGATTGGAGACATTTGTAATGGGGCTAAGAGAACATACCAAACTTTGAATTCAATTTTAGTTGCACACACACACACACACACACACACACACACACACACACAGAGAGAGAGAGAGAGAGAGAGAGAGAGAGAAATGTAATATTATGTACAAACACATATATGTTTATATATAAATAATATGTAATATTTTATTTTTCTTTTTTTGAGACAGGGTTTCTCTGTGTTGCCCTGGCTGTCCTGAAACTCACTCTGTAGACCAGGCTAGCCTTGAACACAGAAATCTGCCTGTCTCTGCCTCCCAAGTGCTGGGATTAAAGGCGTGCACCACCACATTTCATATATTATAAATGTATATCATCCTTTTCTCTCTCTAAAAAAACCCAAAATAAAAACCAAAAGTAAAAAACAACAAAACAAAAAACCAAAACTATAAATCCAAACAATATCACCAGTGAGAAGCCCTATCACCTACAACAGAGACCTGCTGCTACATATACTGATGACATGTATACATATATAAATATTATGCTGACACACAGGTGATAGGAGAAAGGAAGCACATTTTGGGAGGATTTAAGGTATGCTTCATGAAATGGAATGTATACATGATACTGCTACAGGTGCTCTTTGATGGCTTCCTTGGCCATTTTTTCCCCATGCAATTTAAGGACAAGGTCCAGCAGGAAAGTTCACCCTTTAAATTGCCCCAGGCTTTCTTCTTTTCTTGTGGCTGTCAGTGATAACAGAGGCAGTTTCAAAATTCGTATAAGTTCCTTGATTCACAAAAGGAAGAATTGATATGTTAAAGGACTTAGAAATATGTTGGTACTTTGATAAATATTAATCTTCTTGTTGCTGTCTTTCAATAACTGGTATACGTGAGAAAACTATTAACTGGTATAAACTCTTGACTATTTTTTTCCATAAAATTAATGATGAAATGAGCCAATTTTCATTGATAGATAATTGTTTGCCCAAATTTAAATGCTGATTCACATTGGTCTCTATGTTTTACTCCTCCTAACCTATATATAACCTACAGCCTTCAGTTAGTGGTTATGTCTCCATTAGATGCTTGTTGTCACAGTGAGTCATTAGACAGTTCCCCAGGGAAGTTCTGAAGCTATGGAACCTTTGATGGGTTATAAGTGGTTCCCTTGTGAGGAGACATTTTGACTGAGATGAAACACTGACATTTGAATTCAAACCCCACACAGTGAGTTCCTAAAACGGAGTCTGCTTGGCTAGCACAATCTAGTACAATGTGAGTCACTAGCACTCCTGGAAAATTAACCAAAGCTTCACATTTCCCTAATTTAGAGCTATTCATATTCTAGAAATATTTTGGAAAACATCAATGCATCTCTATGTATCACAACCACTTCTTTTCATTGAAAGAAGAAATATAATATTTGTGAGAGATAATAAATTAAGGTAGATGAATATGGATGATTTCCCTTTTAAAAATTGCTATTTTATTGCCAATGTATGTTACCAAGGTAACGTCTTCTTCATTTTTACATTCTTAGAAGAATTCAGTAATTGTGCATAGAATTGAAGAAAATTGAAATTAATGTAACAAGCTAAACTTGAAGGGATGTGCACTAATGTATTTGGAAAGACATTGTCCTGTGAACCTTTAAATTGAGATCGAAGCCTACAGCACACACAAAATTCTCTTGTATAGATTCAGGAGAGAACACTTGCTCCTGTGTAATGCTGGATGCTACTAGCTAGCCTTGAATGAAAGCTTATGCATTCATAGTTACCTGATACTTCTCATAATCTTGTCATTAAAAATGGTTAAAATAGTGACTATTTAAAATGACGAAAAGGTTCTTTAAAATCATGGGTATGTTTTATATTGTTTTAGAATACACTGTGGAATGAAATGAACAGCAGAGTTGGCATGTGACTGCATGATGTTTTAAAAACTGCCAAACCTATCCTTGAAGTGACTGTGAATCTTGTTTCCCACTAGGCGTGCAATGAATTTTATATGTCCCACATTTCTCTCAACATTTGAAGTTGTTTCCCCTTTATTTTGGCTACTTCCATGTTTGTGTCAGTGTGTCAGAGGATATATTCATGTCCTTATTAACACTGTGTATCTTCCTTTTTGAATTGTACATTTAAGTCTGTACTCATGTTTAAATTATTCGTTATTATTGACCTGTAGGATTTATTTATTCAAGAATCAAGTCCATTATTGTTATCAAAGCATATTTTGGAGGTATTTTCCTGAGTTTTTTGTGCTTCCAATTTCTATTTAAATGTGTTGTGGAGTTCTGTGGACTGTTTCTTGGTTATTCTGTACTTTTTTTTGTTGTTGTTCTGGCTAATATCCACTTATTAGTGAATGCATACACACCATAAATGTCCTTTTGGGCCTGAGTTACCTCAGGAAGTATGATATCTTCTAATTTCATACATCTGCCTGCAAACAAACAGTCCACGGAACTCAAAAGGATCAACAAGCTGTGAGGATGCCTTGGTCCCACTTGGGAGGGAGAACCACAAGGGGGAAGGGAGGGATCTGGGAGGGAAAGAGAACAAGGGTCAGGGGGAGAGGGGAAACATGATCTGGTATAGGATGGGAGAAAAGGTCTGAAGCCCTTAGGGCCAGCAGAAAGAATGGAATCAGGAAACCTCAGGAGGTAGGAGGCTGAGGGGACGCTTGAGAATGTATCAGAGATCTGGAAGGTGAGAGACACTCAGGACTCACAAGGAGGGAACTAGATAAAATGCCCTACAGTGAGAAGAAGGAATTGTAGAGCCTACTCCAGCATAAAGACAGGGCGTCAAATGAGGGATAGGGTTGCTATCCTACAGTCAAAACTCTGACCCATAATTTCCCTAAAAGAACTGCAGGGATCAAGAGGAACCTGAGGAAAAGAAGGTCCAGTGACAGGCCCAAAGTGGGATCCAGTTCACGCAGAGGCCCCAAGGCCTAACAGTATTACTGAGGCTATGGAGCGCTCACAAAAAGGGACCTATCCTGACTGCCCTCTGAAGACCCAACAAACAGCTGAACGAGTCAGATGCAGATATTTGCACCCAACCAATGGACAGAAGCTGCTGACCCCTGTGGTCGAATTCGGGGAAGCTGGAAGAAGCTGAGGAGGAGGGTGACCCTGTAGGAGGACCAGCAGTCTCAATTAACCTGGATTTCTCAGATACTGGATGACCAACCAGGCAGTTTACACCAGGTGATATGAGGCCCCTGATACATATACAGCAGAGGACTGCTGGGTCTGAGTTCAGTGAGAGAAGATGTATCTAACCCTCAAGAGACTGGAGGCCCCAGGGAGATTAGAGGTCTGGTGGGGTGGGGGGTGGGGTGGGTACATCCTCGTGGAGTCAGGGGGCAGGGAGCAGGTATAGAATGTGGACATTTGACTGGTGAACTGTGAAGGGAATAAAATCTGGAGTGTTAAAAAAATAAAAAATAAATAAGAAAAAAGAAAAAAAATGTCTTACGGAAAGCAGTTTGGGTTTAGTTTTTAATTTTGTTCTGGAGAGATGAGTTTTATATTTTTAATTAATAATCTTTTGTTGACATCCTAAGTGCTTATTGCCTTTTCTCCTCTCTTCCAAGTACCCGTCTCTTCTCCCTCCTACTCCCCATCCTCCCGTCCTCCATTTTTCCTCAGAAAATTTAAGGTCTCCTATGTGTATCAACCCACCTTGGCATATCAAGTTGCAGTAAGAGTAGTGCATCTTCATGGTGAGCAATTTTTAATTTTATTCCAATCTAATTATATTTTTCTTTTATGATTGTTCCTGTTAGTAATGTGACAAAACAATATGTTTCTGTTTTGGCCATAAATATATTATTTTGATTATTGTGTCTTTTCTACCATGTTTTAATCTGCATTTGTATCTCTAAATAGTGACAGGTTTATTTTCAGGTATCCTGTCAGGAAAGAGTGTAGTATTTTGTGGAGCCATAGTTCTTTGTTCTAGTATCATCTCAGGAAAATACCATGTTTCCAGAAACTATGTACTTTTTTTTTAAATAAATTAAACATTGCAGGATTCTTGAATGTTAATCCACTTGCCTAGCTTTATGTTTTTCCCATTTTGCCTTGGATTTAAATATTTTTAATAAACCTTTCAATTAGGCATCATGAATCTCCAGCATTATTTGCCTTTTCAAGACTTTAGCTTTCTTGTACTGTCACATCCAGCTTAAGTTCAGCTTGTCACTATTTATCAAATCCTCCTGGGATTTGTATTAGGAAATATTGACATTTTAATAGATTCGTGCCTGAGTCTTCTTAGGCACGATTATGTTCTTGTATGCTTTGTTCTTTAATGTATGATAGGAATATGCTATATATTTTAGTTTAGAAGACTTGCAGCGATGTTATTAAATTTATTAAATTTCCTTATGAAGGTATTTGTAGATGTTATTAACTTTATAGACTTGTAAGTACAGTTTAAAGTCACATTTTCTTTTTTTATTATATTTTTATTTTCTATATTCTTTGTTTACATTCCAAATGATTTCCACTTTCCCGGATCCCCCCTCCCCATATGTCCCATAAACCTTCTTCTCTCACATTTTCTATTTTTAATGATGTGTTCACATCTGTTCTGTCTATAAAATATTTGATGTACATGAACTCTACTCTAGGTTGTTTCTTTCAGGTTTCTTCCATCCTTCATAATACATATTAAAACTGTCTGCATCTACACAGAATTATAATTTTAAGCTACTAGAAACTCCTGTTCAGAAATACTTCACCTGTTTCTGTTTTGAACTCTTAAAAGTGGGATGAAGATCTTGTGGTCAATTCTTTGTCTTTAGTTAATAATGGACTTCTTGTTTGTTTTGAAGTTCTTGGACAATTTTATGCAAGTATATAATGAATACCTATTTTCATTTCCATTGTCATTGCTACCTCTCTTTTTACCCAGAAAACTCTTTCTTATAAGTCCTCCTCCTCCTTTCATATTTTCTTTTTGTGTGTGATATGCTGGTATCGTTAGTATTGCTTGTCTGTTTATGAGTAGGTGTTTATTTAGTGTAGCATGGACAACTTATCATGATTATGCCACTGTTTGATCGATACCTCCTTACCCAGAAACCATTTAATGCTCTTTAATCCATAGGTCCTTCATGAGCCATGCTCCACTGGTGATGAGATGTTGATAGATCTAATTTGTGCAAGTCTTGTGTCTATAATAGAAATGAGTTTATGACTGAAATAGTCATGCCATCATTCTGCTGTGTATCTACCATTCTCTAGCTCTCATATTCTTCCTTCTGTATCTTCTAGAAAGATCCTTAAACCTTGGAAAGGATGATAAATCTGTTCCACCTAGGGCTAAACACTCTACAATCACATAGTCTCAGCATTTTGACCAGCTACAGATTTCTGCATTAAGTACTTTCCAGATAATAAGGAACTCCTCTGATAAAGGCTAAGATCAGCACTAATTTCTGGGTACAAACATAAGTACTTAGAAGACTGTTAAGTGAGAAGCATCTGCTTTTCAGTTGGATTTCAGAACCGTAAAACAGGAGGCAAGTCATGTCTTGTTCTTTGGTCATGATCAAGAGCCCTCTAATAGAGAACTAATGGGCCTTAGCCAGGGAATGTATTTGTATTGGTTTCTTACATGCAAGTATGAAGAACAATTCTAAATTATTTTTGTATGTTGCTGTATTTTATGTCACTTTTTGAGAAATGTGGTTGTTTTTATTTTCTTATTTAAATTTCTTTTTTATATAATATATTCTGTCATGGCTTTGAGAATCCAAATCTTTTGGGTTCAGATTCCATCAAACTTACATAAGGTTGAACTTAACAGGCTGGTACCTAGCACCAATTTCCAGGATACCCTCCCCCAAAATCCTGAGTCTAGCACTAGTTCAGGTTATTCTCCAACAAATCTGTACCTCCAGGTTACAAGCCTGCCCCCAACACTTCACTTCCCAACAACTACCAATCAGGACGAAAATAGAAGTTACATTTATGGTTTGGCTCCCAGCATCAGCAATAATGGCCACTGAATTAGA
This sequence comes from Apodemus sylvaticus, assembly GCF_947179515.1. Classification (NCBI taxonomy): domain Eukaryota; kingdom Metazoa; phylum Chordata; class Mammalia; order Rodentia; family Muridae; genus Apodemus; species Apodemus sylvaticus. The sequence goes on from NC_067490.1 coordinate 31,810,499, forward strand.
TGTGTACCAGGCAAGATATCCCCTTCTTGCCTCTATAAATGCTTGCCTGAAACTGCGCTTAGCGACCCCTTCCTATTCTCCTGTGTTAGAGATGGTGGTGTGGCTCAAGCTAGAGTGAGGAGACCCTAATGTAATTATATCAGGTTCGACTCCTTGGAGGTCTTTGTGGAATTCATGAGCATTTCCTGGGACAACAGTTTACCTACTCCCAACTCCTTCCAGGTTCTTCCAGGTCCTTAAGTAGTGCTATGTCCAATTTTCTGAGGAACCAAAAGACTGATGTCCACAGTGGTTGTACTAGCTTGCAAATCCAGAAATAATGGAGAAGTGTTCCTCTTTCTCCACATCCTCACCAGCATCTACTGTCACCTCAGTATTTGATCTTAGCCATTCTGACTGGTGTGAGGTAGAATCTCCAAGTCTACCTTTCCATCCATCCAGCTCCACACCAGGACTTTCTCTTTCTTTTAGAAAACAACAACAAAAAAAAAAAAAAAGAAAGAAAGATACAATATCCTAAACACACACACACACATAAACGCACACGTACACATACACACACACACACACAAAACAAATCTATAAAAAACACAAAATCAGAAACCATATTGTACAAGTCAAAGAACAGTGAGACAAAATATGAGAAAACAAAGCAACAGGAGACAAACAGGCTACAAATTTTGATTCTGTTTTGTGCTGATAATGTACAGCTGAGCATGGGACCTACCTTTAGAACTGTAACTTCTTCTTTTAAAGAATTACCCATATTTTGTAAGTTTTTTTTAATTGGAAATTTTATTTATTTACATTGCTAATGCTATCCCCTTTCCTGTTGACCCCCAAACTCCCTATCCTATCCTCTCTCCCCCTGCTTCTATGAGGGTGCTCACCCACCCTTCCCCCCTCCCCACCCTTGCATTCCCCTACACTGGGGCATCAAGTCTTCCCCAGGACCCTTTCTCCCACTGATATATCCAACAAGGCCCTTCTCTGTTACGTATGCGGCTGGAGCCATGGGTCCCTCCACATGTACATTTTGGTTGATGGTTTAGTTCCTGCGAGCTCTGGAGAGGCGGGTTAATTGATATTGTTGTTCTTTCTATGGGTTGCAAACCCCTTCAACACCTTCAGTCCTTTAACTCCTCCACTGGAGATCCTATGCTCAGTCTAATGGTTGGCTGCAAGCATCTGCATCTGTATTTGTCAGGCTCTGGCACAGCCTCTCAGGAGACAGCTATATCAGGCTCCTGTCAGCAAGTACTTCTTGGTATCCACAATAGTGTCTGTGTTTGGTGACTGTATATGAGATGGATCCCCAGGTGGGGCAGTCTCTGGATGGTCCTTTCTTCAGTCATTGCTCCATACTTTGTCTCCATATTTCCTCTCCTGAATAATTTGATCCCTCTTCTAAGAAGGACTGAAACATCCACACTTCAGCCTTCCTTCTTCTTGAGCTCCGTGTGGTCTGTGAATTGTATCTTGGGTATTCTGAGATTTGGGGCTAGTACCTACTTATCAATGAGTACATACCATCTGTGTTCTTTTGTGACTGGGTTACCTCCCTCAGGATGATATTCTCTAATTCCATCCATTTGCCTAAGAATTTCTTGAATTCACTGTTTTTAACAGCTGAGTAATACTCCATTTTTAAACCATCCAGTGGGAAAAAGACAGCATTTTCAACAAATGGTGCTGGTTCAACTGGAGATCAGCATGTAGAAGAATGCAAATTGATCTATTCTTATCTCCTTGTACAATGCTCAAGTCCAGGTGGATCAAGGACTGCCACATAAAACCAGATACACTGAAACTAATAGAAGAGAAAGTAGGAAAGAGCCTCAAACACGTGGACACAGGGGAAAATTTCCTGAACAGAATACCAGTGGCTTATGCTCTAAGATAAACAGTAGACAAATAGGACTTCATAAAATTGCAAAGGTTCCTTAAGGCAAAGGACACTGAAATAGAACAAAACAGCAACCAACAAATTGGGAAAAGATCTTTACCAACTCTACATCTGATAGAGGGCAAATATCTAATATATACAAAGAATTCAAGAAGTTAGACTTCAGAGAACCAAATAACCCTATTAAAAATGGGGTACAGTGCTAAACAAAAAATTCTCAACTGAGAAATACCAAATGGCTGAGAACCACCTCATTAGTTGGAAAATGGAAATCAGAACAACTTGGAGATTCTACCTCACACCAGTCAGAATGGCTAAGATCAAATACTGAGGTGACAGTAGATGCTGGTGAGGATGTGGAGAAAGAGGAACACTTCTCTATTATTTCTGGATTTGCAAGCTAGTACAACCACTGTGGACATCAGTCTTTTGGTTCCTCAGAAAATTGGACATAGTACTACTTAAGGACCTAGCTATGCCACTCCTGGACATATACCCCAAAGATACACCAGCATATACCAAGGACACATGCTCCATTATGTTCATAGCAGCCTTATTAATAATAGCTAGATGCTGTAAACAACCCAGAAGTCCTTCAACAGAGGAATGGATACAGAAACTTTGGTACATTTTGTAAGTTGAGGAAAATCTCTATGTTGTATTCCTGTGATTTAATGTTTATAGAATGTTAAAAATATCTCCCCTTTACTCTTTGTTTTAAAGATTTATTTATTATTATATATAAGTATATTGTAGCTGACTTCAGGCACACCAGAAGAGGGCATCAGATCTCATTATGGATGGTTGTGAGCCACCATGTGGGTGCTGGGAATTGAACACAGGGCCTCTGGAAGAGCAGTCAGTGCTCTTACCCGCTGAGCCATCTCTCCAGCCTCCCTTTTACTCTTAATGCCAGTTGCATGTTTTCTTATTCCCTTTAGCATCCTTACTAGGCTCACAAAGAGGCTGCTCTCGGCTCTGTTGGTCTTGTTTCTGTAGTCTAGGTGTGATTTTCTTTCTCCAACTTTGTTTTTAATTTCATCACTTCTTACCCTCTTCTTGTTTTCCTGCTAATTCTTTTTTTCTTTCTGTTTCTCTAGATCCTGAGGGCTTCAAATTACACCATTAACTTTAGTCCTTCTTATTTTAGATCACAAATATTAAAACTTCTAAGTTCTACTCCAAGCACTGCCTTAGCACCTAACTCACATTCATACACTCTTTCATGATTCCTCAATTAAATTCTCTTTTATTTCTCCATGATTTTATACTTGATCTATAGATTTTTTTAAAAAAACACTCACTGTTTGAAATCCAAATATTTATTGTTTTCAGTTATAGAGAAATATAATTAAAAAAATCTTATTCAAACCCAGATAACTTCTGCATCATGGTAGGTGAGAATGATATTTCATTACTTAGTAATCCTTAAATCACAATGTGATGCTAAATACCAGCAGTCTCCCAAGAAGTAGCACAAATTGCAGAAAGCTATGAGTCTCTACTACCTACTCAGTGTCAGGATTAGAAAATCTAGCCATCATCATCATTGAGGACTCACCACCTGTAAAATAATTTTAATCCAGCAATATGGCTGCTCTGATCACATCTGAAGACCTTCTAAGTTTGTTTGATCCTGCTGTCTGGAATACATGCACATCCTTAGTATACACCTATAATTCTGAGGTCTATTTGAGAGATAGATAAAGTGACTGGTCAGAGAAAGATTTGACAGAATGAGTCAGCAACAGGAGAAAAGCTATTTAAGAATAATGCTGAGAGAGTCAGTTCAGTATGTTGAATTCAGAGTCGAGTTAGATGAGTAGAGTTGAGTTCAGTGCAGTTCAGTCAGTTCATTAGGAGTCAGTGTAGTGAGTGCAGTGCACTGGAGTTGAACTTATTAGTGAGTCCATGCAGTTGAGTGCAGGTCAGCAGATACAGGTGAAGAAAGAGAATAAGAAGGAGCCAGATGATTAGAATAAATTGTTGCAGTGGTTTGAGCCCAAACAAAACAACCCAATGAGAGGCTGAGAGAAGCCAGATTGAATCAGTCAGCTTGGAGAGAAGTTTGAGCCAGAACAGCTCAATTGAACTAGCCAGCCAGAGTTCAAGAAGAACTAGAAAGAGTGAGCTTATTCAGCAGTTACTCTTAGGAACTGTAACATTCTTGGTGTAGATTAGCAGAAGAATCTGGAAGAATGTATAGAGGTTAGAAACTTCCAGGCTCTAATTGCCCACAGTTACATCAAATGGGTTACCTGGAAGGAAATCTGGAGATAGAATGGGCTTGTGAGAGAGAATATGGAGTCAAGACAAAAGGTTTTCTGATCAAGGCTCAAAGTTTAATGGGAGTCCTCAAATATATAGGTGGGGGAGGGGGACGGGACCCTTCCCTCAAAGGCTGGAAACTCTCCACAGAACAGGTTCAGTTGCTCATCAGGTAGCTAATGTCTCTCAGGAAACTGAAGGTCCTTGAAGAACAAAAGGCTTCACCTTGGTCTGAGCACTCCACCCTAGGTGGAGGGGATTATGGCTAACTCAGGAATTCCTGCTCAAAGACTGGAAGAAGAACTTCACCTTGGTCAATGTCAAATTCCTGCAAGGTGGCATGGTACCCCAATATGGCTCTCTACATCAAGCTAAATCTAGGGATAGTTAAAACTGAAACAAATACTCTGGGTTCAGCTCAAACTGGGTAGTCACACAACTTGGGTACCATTCTCATCTCATTTCTTCATCTGAGAAAATAAAAGTTACCTTTAGAACTGCCTTCATTTGTCACATACAGAGCATCCTGAATTCAGTTTGTCCTTGGTATAACTGTCTACATGTGCTTTATTTATTTATTTTCTGTTTTCATGATAAGAGTTGATTTTGAAATGTAGAGCTAAACTGCAACCAGTGGCTGCATCTATTCATTCACAGATCTGGAAAATGGAGGGACTAACTTCCTCTTTATTAGCATTCAACTTGATCCTTTTATAAAAAGTAGATCTGTAAGACGGTAGGGCTTGAGGGTTGTAAGAGGTTTATTAATATTTTTTGAGAGTGGAAAAGGAATGTATCATTGTCATTCTTATAAAAACATTTTGAGTAAGTAGAAGGTGAAGTGTCTTCCTTCAGTTTGGCAGGATCTCTTCTCTGATGCCTGTTCTGTATTTGCCATCACTATGGTTTCTCTTCCATGACAGCAACAGTTTGGCTTTCTACTTAGAACCATTGGCTCTACCTTTCTCTGTGTAAGTTGAGGCTGTCAAAATATTTAGGAAATCTCTACCAAGGCATCAATACCCAGCAAAGCAAAGTTAATAGCAAAGAAAATCTCACACCTGCATGATTATCAGGATTACTCTCATATTATAGAACTATAGATTCTTTTTAATTGTCAGCAAATTATTTCTACTAGAGGAAGTAGCTTAGGACATATGCCAGAGGATGAGTAATCTAATCCAATACCTGAATAACAATTTATAAACATTGTCTCACTCAAAAAACAATTTTACAGATTGCAATGACATCATTATAGCATATAGTTTCAAATTAATAAGTATCTAAATATTTTTATTACTATAATTTATTCATGAAGCCTTGCCTAACCACAGGCCAAGGAGCTTACCTGTGAAGCTTCATTCTAAAATTTTAATTAAAGGATCTTCTTGTAATGTTCAGTTTATTTTTCCCATTTGTAGTCAATCATATATGATCATTTGTGTCCAATAGCCACTATTTTATGTTCCCAATTATTTCTTCCTAATTGTAAAACATGGACATCCATGGACATGATAAATTATTTGTTTCGCTCTTTTACATGTCCGTCTATACATTCGTATTGCGCCAATTGAACTTTATCATATTTAAATTACTAATTACTAGTACCTGTATGTATCTTCATTACTTTTCTTTCATTATTTTCAGCAAATTAGTAAAGACTGTTCATTGTATGAGATGACGGTGATGATGGCAGGTTACACTACCCACTGTGTTTTGTGTTTTGTAATATGGTCATCCTCAGGACCCTGTCATGCTTCCTCCACCAACAGGGATCCAGACCTGTTGGCTGAATTCCATGCAGCAACCAGTGTATACCCCACTGTGTGCTCCTGTAAGCAGAAACTTCCTTTGGAAACGCTTGCAGTATCCTAAGGTGAGGAGAAAGGAAGCCTTTGGATGGGAACTAACAGCTGGTTAGAAAGGCATGTGGATGACGGAGGGTCCTTTGTGTCTACTCAGTGGCAATGACTTTGTTGATGATTCATATAAGACTGATTTTCCTTCTCTTGAGAGAATAAAAGTGTAATTACATGACAAGTTTCCCTCCTCGTGTTGACATTCATCAGATTAACACTGTTTGTTTAGGTTTTCCAACTGATTAGTGCTCCAATTCTTCATCTTGCTGTCTTCACACTAAGGCATAATCATTTATCCAAGCCCTCAATTATTGTCTGATCAGGTTTCATTTTCATGCCTACATTTTTTTTAGCTATAGGCTGTGGGGATAAAAACAGGATTCTGGGAGGGAGAATCTAGTTTAAGATAAGAAGAAAATGCAGAGTTGAGGCACAGGGGACAAACTTGTATCCTGAAGCAGCAGGTAATTCATTACTAGCTAAAGAAATTGTGTCTTTACTCATTCTTTTCAAAAGAACCTACTGATAACAGAAGATGTCCTTGTCTAAAGATTATCTCCTACCCCTTCTCTTAAATAAATTGAGACAAAGAGGGATAAAGCCATGGGTGGGAGACAGGCAACATAGAACCAAAGACACAGGGGTCTGTGAAAAGAAAATGGCTTAATTCCTTGTGTGTCTTCCTCTTTCATTTTTTTTTTTGATATTTTCATCTGCCCATCAGATAATTTTTTTATTTTAAACTTATTCAGAGTGACAGTTATCTCATAAATAATAAGTTTATTTGCTCTAGAGGCCTAGAAGCCTCTATAAATATATTACTTTAACCAAATCAAAATAAGGATCTTTTGGTCACTCAAAACTGGAATCACATAAACCCATTCATTTCAAGGGTGACACAAAGAAGAATGTTTTATTGGCTAGTATTATAAAGAAAAAAAAGCAGGGGGACATTAAAACTGAGCAACTCTTTCTTGACTGCTAGTGTGGGCACACATCTTGAGCTGGCTCAGTTAAGACTGCCTGTATGTCAGATCTCTGGCAATGACACATGGTTATACACTCTTTCTTTTTAGTATCTGGAATACTTGCCCCTCCCAAGAAGACATCACTAAATATATCTTGTGTTATTGCAAACGATGCCCCCTCCCAAGTGAGGAAGCTGATAAACTGCCCTTTAATCTTTTCAATAATCCCAATAATAATTTTAGTAAAGGCTCTTGAGGGAGCCATTTTTTTCTGAATATAGCTAGCTGGCTGGATACATGCTTTCTAAAGTATCTGTCTTTTTCACCGTGGTTAAACCATTTGGTCCTACCCCTGCATCAGCAGCAGGAGGCTAATATGGTGAAGTTGCTTACCACCCATCCCTCTGCCAGAGAACCATATGCCCCCAGGAAACCCATGTTTTATTTTTTCTTCCTATTTGCTAAAAGTGAATGACAGAGCTGGAGAGATTGATCAGTGGGAAAGAGAAAACTCTACAGAGTTTGAATCTTCAGTAGTAATGAAAGTAACTGGGTCTGGCTAGGCTTGGTTATAACCCCAGCTCTGGGAAGTGAGATAGGCAGAGCTTGAGACAACAACAGAAAAAAACTAAATCCTGCTCTAGTCTCCTTATAGTGCTCAAGGTTAACCCTATACACATTCATATGCAGGTATCACACGCTTGCAAACACACTAAATATTTAAGAAAAGAGTGACATCCCATTCTTATTTCTCTAGATTGGTTGAAGACTGTAGCCTGAGGCTGATAAAATATTATTTCAGTATGTAGAAATTTTGTTTTGTTTTTGTCTTTTTTAATGGAAAAATAATATTCTTTCTGTTAATAAACCTCCCGGGAACTGAGATAAGAAATTTTTTAAAGAACTTCCACGATGCGAAGGATGTATGACCTTACTAAGGCTTCTCTTAAAAGTTAGACTTGTGTCTGTTTACAGATTTATAGAACATTAATCTAATGAAGCCATTTACAAAGCAGTTTTTAGATGTTTTTAGAAGCCAACTTGCTCAAGTGTCTTGAGATTTTTATTCCTTTTGCTTTCTTTAGACTAATCCCTGAGAAGTGCAAAAGAATGGCTGATGTCATCTAAAATTACTGTAAATTAACCAAATATTACGTACTTTATTTTTACACGGTAACCTTGAAAATGGGCAAAACAGTTATACCTGAAATAAATCGCAGAAGCCCTTATGGTCCTGTGGTAGAGAGCAATAGAAGGTGACATCTTTTTATTTACAGATCATTTATTTTCATTTGGCACATTTTTATTTACTAACTAAAGCAACACATACTGCCACTAGAATTTTGTGGGAAAGGAACACTAATATCACTTTCTGTGATAGAAGAGTAACTCACGACAAACCATAAAGACCCATGCACGTCTGTATTCACTAAAACATTAATCGCAAGAGCCAAGTAAAGGAATCAGTGTAGGTGTCAGTCAACAAATGAATAGCTAAAGAAAACATGGTCTGTGCACAGTGGTGTTTCGTTCAGCCATGAAGAAGAAAGGAATTATGTTGTTGACAGGAAAAATAGATGCAATTGCAGATCATCATCTTAAATGAAATAAGTCAGACTTGGAAAGACAAATCGTATGGATGTCTTGCTCTGGGGCACTAGATATTATATCGACCAATAAACTATTTGTGTATAGTTCAAGTGTAGAAGCAAAATTGGGAGGATTAAGGAGACTCGCTGGAGGAGAGGGCAGTAAGAGTAGAGGGAGAGAGTGAATATCTCCAAGAACGTAATACACTTGCATGTTTATCATAATCAAGGCCATTAGTGTCTGCACTGAACACATGCAGGTGAGAGAACAACGTTCTTAATTCTGGCTCTTACACTAAAGCAGAAATACCAATGATACTGAGCAACTACAGTTTCGTTATAAGTTACTTTTCAAAAGGGCGAGATTGGCAGCCATCCATGCACTTAATAAATAGTTGCACCTCCTGCGATGCATTCAGGCTAACCATGGTGATTGCCCATATAGTCAGTGAATATTTCAAATTAAAGCAGCGGGCACTGAAGCTAGGTTAAGTGGGGATCAATTTACACTCTTTCACTTGTCTTCTCCTGTGGTTCTTAAATGTGGACGCAAAATGGCTCGATTTCTTACTATAAATAGAACTAGCTGGTTATTTCAAGTCAGACAAATGCAAAGGCACTCTGCATATTTTCCTCTTCTTAGACTGGTTTTCTATACTATACTTTACCATATACTTTACTATTCAATACTATACTATTCTATACTATACTAAGCTACACTATACTATACCATATTAATTGCTTTGTAATTAATTTTCTCTTTGTGTGTGTGTATGTGTGTCTGTATGTGTGTATGTGTGTGTGTGTGTATGTGTGTCTGTGTAAATGGGAGGAATAGAAATCACTCATATCTCCTTTTGTTCTAATTTTTTCTAACCAAGTCTTTGAAAAGCTTACAGTGGATTTTGGATGTATTCATCCCCTCATCTAACTCCTTTGCTTCCCTACTTTCCTCCCCTCCTTCCCATTCCTTCCCAACACACTCCAGATATTTTCCATTCTCCTACCTTTTTCTTCACATGTCAAGTTCATTTTGCATTGCACAGCTAGCCTAGGAACTGGCACCAACCATGGTGTGTAGTCAACCCACAGGGGTCACTTCATTACACAAGCTTGGCTCCCTCCCCTAGCAACTCTCAATGCCAACAACTTCTCCTGCCCTTTCCATGGAGTTATCCTTCTATCTTCAAGAAAAGCAGTCTCATAGGTATAACCCTCCCTGTTTTAGAAAATAAATTACTCTTTTGTAGAATGTCTTTTATGACTTTGGTGTTCATTCTATACTCTTTTCACTTGCTTACATATGTCTGTTTATAAGTGGTTTTACATGATAGCCAGAAAGAATTTTTAACATTCAATTTAACATTAAATCATGGTCATGAAACACAATAGTATAGATATGGCTTCACAGCTTTTGAAGGATATTGAATTACATGAAAACACACTTATGATCTAGCAAGTAAGTAGGTAAGCAACTATAATAGGTTTCTTTTCCATGTTGCTTTGACAAAATACCCTGACTACAGCAGAGTAAGGAATAAGGGGTTTATTTTGACTTGGAATCAAGGGTGCTCTCTATTGAGGAGAGGTAATGGCACAAAAGTCTGAAGATGTTTAGTCCATCATGTGCCACCTTTTCTCTGCTCCATAGTTTCTCCTCCATTGACTTGAAAATTTCAGCTGGTCTTCTTGGTTTTCTTCATCCCCAATCCCAATCCTAATAAATTTTGCTTGTTGTCTTTGTTATGACAGAGTTATCTCAATACAGTTACTAAGTATCCATTTCCAGGAGATTTGGGGAGTAGAAGAATGGGAACAGGAAATCTAACTGAAATGCTTCAAGTGAGGTCACAAGTATCTACCAGACTTCAATATATTGAGTGTCACAGAGTGAACTTGACACAGCTGGTAGTGTCTAGGACTGTCTCTTCAGATCCATAGTTCTCAAAATCCACAGTTGCTTTATGTGAATCATGCCATTAATTTCTTCCTGAATCATGGAATTCCTTTTAATATAATGTGTTATGTGTTACAAAAGTACCACAGTCATAAAATATATGTCAAAATACTGGCTATGTTACTTTTTAAAGAACTTTCCCATTGCTTTCAATGAAAAAAAACTTTTCAAATTAAAGTTTGTCAGTTTCTAAGTCAGATAATTATGAGAATATCAGATTGTCCCTGTATTGCAATGTACAGTAAATTGAATTCAGGGCTGATAATGACTTTTTGCATAGAAGGCTGCATCTTGGAAACAAACAACGTCAGAAGCTGTCTATCATCAGAAAAAACACAGCCTTACACTTTGCCTCAATCCTTACAAATCAACACACTCTGCATGTACGGTATAGTTTTGTAGTCTAAGACTTATATGCATGGCCAAAAAATTAAAAGTTACACAATGCAAGCCAGTCCTTAAGAGCTCATTATATTAGAGCACTCTGCTTAGAGGAGAGAAAGGTGTAGGTAAACAGAGTGAGTCGGTTGTCTTGCCTTGTGTTGAAAGAAATATTTTGACAACAGGTCATTATAAATAAACAATCCAAATTGATTGGAATGGTGCCACTACTAAGGAATCATGGTAATAAACTCTGTCATGAGCTGGGGAAGCAGCATCTTAGCTCTAGCTCAGCAAAAGCAAAATCATTTTTTGCTATTTGAACATGCTATCCCATGCTTCAAAGTGGAATATTCATCTTCCAGTTTCTGAAAAATAATTTTATTTTTGCCAGATTCTTTTATTTTTTCCCCCCTTGGTTTTTCAAAACAGTTTCTCTGTGCAGTGCTGGCTGTCCTGGAGCTCACTCTGTAACCAGGCTGGCCCTAAAATATAAAAATCCAGATCTGTGAAGAATAACCCTGAGCATCCTAAGCTTCCAAACATTGCCGAGTGGTTTTATTTCTCTGGAAAAGCACAGTAAATGCTAGTAAATGCTCAAAAGCATTTCTTTCAAAATTATGAGTTCTGGGAGAGTCTTGCACACTTCAAATATATTCCTCACAAAAATGCTGTTTAAATTATTAATTGTCACATCAAAGACTGGTCCCTTATCTGACGATAGCACAAAAAATCAACACAAAATTGATGGGAGATTTAAACATAAGGTCATGAACTGTAAAACTTCTGGAAGAGAACAGAAGGGGAGACCTCATGGCCTTGGTCTTCAGAATGATTTTTATGACTCTGTCACCCAAAGAGGTGCATGCATTGGGAAGATAACCAAGTGGAACTTCATCAAATAAGAAGTCTGTGCAGCCTAGGGAGCCAGGATAGAAAGGCTTTCAAATCATACCACTGCTGCTAGGTAACCTTCACAAATTATGAACAACTCCTATAAATCCACAATATAAACAAACAAGACCAAAAGCCCCACTCATAATGAGCCAAATAAAAATGAACTGGGTATTTAGACTAAACAGTTCTTTAAAGAAAATACTTGATGTCTGATAGACCTATGAAAAGAAGGCTTCCTAACTCTAACCATATGAAAAAATGGAAATTAAAGTCATAACACCCTATACACATCATGCTGTTTGCATAATTTTTAAAGAGGCAATGAAAGCTGGTGGGGATGGGTACACAGGAGCCCTGTACATGGTTTTGGAAGCTTCATAGCTGTAGTAGCTACGGAATCTATATTGGTAATGTGTCAAAAGCTTCAAAATAGAAAGCCATTCCACTTTGGGATATTAAAACAAATTGAGTTTTTAGGACTGTTTTTAATTCTCGTCTGCATGAAAGCATTATTCATAGCAGCTGTGGTGTTGCATGCAACTTTTCAAGGCCCATGTTTGCTCTGGCTAGCCTCTGGGACCAGCAGCTGCCCACCTTCTGGCCAACGTCTCTCCCACATACAAGGGCTGGCTTTGTCTCTCCAGAGCTCCAAGATCACTCTCCCACCAGCCCGTGCTTCACTGTGGTTACCTCTCTCCTGGAGCTCAGTCCTTTGCCCAACATCCTGTTCCAAAGCCTGATTGAATCCTGCCCCAGCTGTGTTCTTTCTCTTCTGCCCACCAGAGTCACCTCAGAAAACACCAGCCAGCCTTAACATTTAATCCCAGCCAGATATGTATTAGTAAATCTCCAACCCCAATATGCCTGTGCAAAGAACATACCACTGAGTTATAATATTTATAATCTGCACACCTAGATTGGGCAGATATACGACTGCACTACTCTATTCCCCATCTATGAGATTTCCTTGCTACTTTCCGCTCCCCCAGGCCAAGTTGTTCTGCTCCATCTTCTAAGTGGTTCTGCTCCATCTTCCACCTCTTCTTCCTCCATCTTCCTTTCTCATCGACCCTCCATCTCATCTTTTTTGTCTCTTCTTCCTCCTTCCTCCTTTCCTTCTCACACCTTTTTTTCCTACTGCCAAATCACAGACACTAACTTTTATTTGACCAGTTAAAATGGGGAGCAGGTTCACATAGAAACATCTGAGTATGAGATCAGCTCCTTGACAAGGGCAGGATTAGCATCAAAATACAAACAGCACCAAGGTTATTAAACAAAGTCAATGTTAACAAACACATCAATGGTTAAAAACATGTGATGTATGCCTACAACATTTTTATGTTTTGTTTTGTTTTGTTTTAACCTTTAAAAAGGAGAAAATACTTCAGTATGCAGCAAGAGGGATAAACCTTAGGGTGCATTGGGTGAGTGCAATAAGCCAGGCATAAGAAGACATGCTGCCCAATCCATTCAGGTTGGTATTTATCATCAGAGTCACAGACATGTAGTAGAATGGAAACTGTCAGTACCTAGATAGAGTGAATTGGCATGTTACTAAATGTTATTGTTAATTTTTTTGTGTCCACTTGACAGGGTTGGATGATATTCCAATATACAGTAAAACATTGTTTCAATATCAGTTGAGAAGAGGAAACATCCCAGTTGGGGTTAAGTAGAAAGACTCAACTGATGATGATGCTGGCAGACACTATCTACTCTACCTATCTACTCTATTGAGTATCTGGATAGAGAGGTCTGAGGAGATTAGATTCTAGCTCTTTTTGAGGTAGGGATTCTGTTTCTTCCCTTAGACAAGGCAGTTTCTGTTCCTGACTGCTGGACTCTGGTATCTTTGAATTGGCACCAGAGTCCTTGTCCTCACTCAGGCCTTCTTGTCAGACTGGGGTTATACACTGGACTCTGGTTGTCAGACTTCAAGCTTTAGGTTGAATGATGACACTTTTTCTTTGGTGTCCAGCACATTGTGGGACTTCTTAGCCTCCTTAAACACAGGATGCCATTTTCAAAGCAAACCTCCTCACATAAGCCTGTGATTGTCCCATTGGTCTGTATTTTGTAGGTTGCTGACTAATACACTAGCCAACAGACCTAGAGGTTCAATCACAAAAGATTCAACCTCTTGAGATTTGTAAGACATCACTTGCTGGTAAGCAATACTAATGCAGTGCACTCCAACACTGTCCAGGGGGCAGAGCCCATGCTGCATCTGTAGCACATTAACCAAAAGTAAAGGTACCAAAAAAGCATGTAAGGAATAGTCATGGGTTTCTTAAAATAATAAAGGACGTTCAGTGAAAACAGATTAACTTAAAGGTCAGTATTCTAAGTTAAACATATTTTGTGTATTCCAATTTTGTTTAATAATGTTATCTGAGTTGGACTTGTACAATATTTACACTGGAGTTTATTCAGGGAGAAACATCTGTATGTCTTTTTACTTAATCTTGGATGGAAGGCAGAATAAATCTCTCTTTTCCATCTGTCAATACTGTTCACATGAATTCTCCTCTACTGGATACCCTGTGTTTTACCTTCTACTTACATTACATATTACTTATCATTTTATTATTACTAATGGCTTAGTTACTACTAATGGCTATTGAGAGTTGTGCTATCAGGATGATGTCAATATATTGATCCCAGTCTTAGATTTTACATATTATTCCTAATCCTAGCTGCACCTTTCCTGTTGCAATCTTTAGTACTGATCAAAAACTACATTCAATTATAATAATATCCATGACTGAAACCTATCATATGCAAGCCCTATACTGTTTATCTTTGGTGTTTAATTAAACTTCAAAATGACTGGGTGAAAATAAATTATAGTTTTCTATTTTAGATTTGGAAGCAGAATTTGAGAGTTTAACTGGTGTCCTCAAAGTTGATTAGTTTGCAAGTAGCCATATGGGTTTAAGTGTGATTTTATTTGACTTAGTGACTATGCTATGTTCTGAGTCCCTTTATGTTAAAGTTTTGCTATTTTTTAAATGTTGATTAGTCTTTTTCTCTTTAGAATAGATGATTATATTTTAAGATTTCTAGTAGATTTTTTTTTTAGTAGTAAAAACAATTCTACATCTGAGAACAGGTAATTTAAAATAGAGAGTGAAATGTCTGCCAAGTTAGAAATCACACAAAGTTAAAAGCACATTCCAGAGGAGAGCTGGAGGGACATGCCAGAAAGTTTTAGAGTATTTTTTAGAGCTCAATTTTATAGATTGTTATTTAAATCCATTTTTATACTGGCTTGCATTCTCCTACGGTGTGCTTGCATATGCAAAATGTTCCGTTCAACATCCAAATGAGGCAAAAATTGAAATATAGCATTTCTGTCCTCATGTAACACACATTCCTAGGGGAGGGATGAAGCCAGCCAATATGGAAACTATGGTGCAATCAGTTCTCCCACACAGATGCAAGATGAGAAGCAGAAATTGGGGCCATCATAAACATGTCTCCATACTGCATTTATTCATGTTTCTCTCATTCGTTCCACTGAGATAATAGTTGAGGAAGAAATTGCCAAGAATAAAATATTTCCACTTTGCATATCCAGAGCTTGCAGCTTTGGGGAGGTGGGGAGCCGTATGTGACATACGGATACACAGTAAATAATTAAACACCCAGAAGGTGGTAAGTGAAATGCGAGAAGAGTCACCCACCATATCAGTTATAATTAGAAATAGATTTTGGTTCCCTTTTGCTTTGTATTCTGGTAACGTATGTATTTTCCATTGAATGGTCCAGAAGAAAGCTCTTCTCTTCTGCCATCAATCAAAAATGAAAGATAGAGTGTGAGTTTTACAGTGAGGAAAGATATTGATCAATGGTTTCTCCCTCTGTGGCCCAGATAGATGGCAAAGGCAGAGAAGAACACATATATAAGATGGCCTGTCGGTGAGCTGTCCACCTCCCACTGCTGGGGATAGTGGCCCAGCTCTGTATCACATTCTTGTTTGCCACAGGAAATGCAGTCTATTTCCTTGAAGAACACTTCTTTTTTGCTACAAACTTGTCTTATGTTCTGTTAAAATAAAAAATAACCGTCGTCAAGTCTAACGTCAGACAGCAAATGAGCTGGAGTGGGAAAAGCAGACAGTATTTTAAAGTGTTATGGGCTCCAATTCTATCCTGCTAAGTGGATTTCTTTGTGAGGTAGGGAAAAAGAACAAGTTTGGAGTGTTCAGATATGAGTCATCCTTCACAGCTGATGGTAATTTCTGTAATCTCACAAGCAGAAAACAAATCGTCTTAAATATTCCTAAACTTCCTCGGTCCCTGCTGCACCTCTCAGGGTGCAACCTTCTGTGAATATTAAGTTGCACTGTGGCAATAATCATGCTTCTCTCTCCAAAGCTCTGGTGAGCACAAACTGCACTTAGCTTTTTTTTTTTTGCTGAAGCAACTAATAAATAGACCGTGTGCCTGTCTGTCTATAGAGGGCTCAAAGAGTTTATATTAACTTTAAGGGAAATTTCTTTATGTAAAACCACACATTTTGTTCTGAGTATTAAAATTTAAAGGAGCAATAGGTGTGAATTGTGAAGGACTCTGCTGGTCCACGTGACAGACGGCAGTAGATAACCCGGTAGTGTGAAGCTGACTTTAAATATAAAACAAGGATTTGAATCCTGACTCTGTGAGTTCAGAGATGGAAATCAATGCCTCAACTCGTTCATATGGCAGTTTCCTTACTTGTGAAATGGGGAGACATTAAGACCTACCTACCGACAGAATAGTTGTTAAGTTTTAGTGACTTGACATGGATAATTTTTCTACTTTTCTCATAGTAGTAGTCCCTACGACTACTATGGTCTTACGGCCCTTGAGATGACCATTGAGATGGTCATCCTTGATTGCCAGCTAGATGGAATTTAGAATCCTATGGGAACAAATCTCATGTTGTGCTAATAAAGTATTCTCTAGATTAGGCTGGTTGAGATGGGGGCATCTACCTCAGATGTGAGTGACATCATTCAGGTGGCTAGAGTCCCCAAGAGAACAAACGGGAAAGCTGATGGAGACCAAACTGTCATCATTGTGTCCTGACTGCGGATGCTGCCTTCTGCTCCTGCTGTCAAACTTCTCTAACATGACAGATACCAAAATGTTTTAGTAATTCTTGATATAAGAATGACAGTTTTCTAATTTTATGTTTCTGACTATTACTCGTTTATAAGAAACATTTATACTGAAGTGTAGCAATTCATTGAAATTTATTTCAGCTTTGTAAGATTATTTTAGTTAATTTTATTTTTTATTGGTTATTTTATTTATTTATATTTCAAATGTTATCCTCCTCTTTGGTTTCTCCTCCACACACCCCTATCCTATCTCCCCTCTTTCTCTGAGTATGCTTCCCTACCCACTTACCCACTCCCACTTCACCACCCTAACACTGGGGAATTGAGCCTTTACAGGACCAAGGGCCTCCCCTCTCACTGATGCCAGAGAAGACCATCCTCTGCTCCATGTGAAGCAGAAGCCATGGGTCCCTCCATATGTGTTCTTTGCTTGGTGGTTTAGTTCCTGGGAGCTGTGTGTGTGTGTGTGTGTATCTGTGTGTCTGTGTGTCTATGTGTCTGTGTGTGTGTGTGTGTCTGTTTGGTTAATATTGTTGTTCTTCGCTATGGTAATGTTAGCTTTAAGCAAACAAAAATGTACTCGGCTATTGTTTGTCACTGAAAAATAAAAAAAAAAATTACACTTCATCTGATGACTGCACACATTTCCAATAGAAAAGGAAAGACAGTGTGCTTGATAAGTGTCAAAACATATTTAACATATTTCACATATTCACATATTTAACAAAGTTCACATATTTAACACTGAAATGCTGAGCTTGAAAAATATCCATAGTACTTGGGTCAGCTTAAAACATGAAATATCTGACTCTGTGTGTATCTATGTTGAATGTACAAGCCTTGATTTTATTGTTCAAAGCCTCTATCTGGTCTATCACTTAATACTTCAAACTTTATTTAGACCAGTGAAAATTGGAAGACACTTTACTGTGAGACTTGATGCTTGCCTTCCTCCCCATGCATAATCAGTAACTGGGTTCTTACCGCCATTAAAGGTGTTTACTCCCTCAATCTACATATTTACAAACACACTCTGGTTTATACATATTCATTTGTTCATATGCTTGGATTGCCGTCTCCATAATGTTGATTCCAGGTGCTCTGATAAGTAAATATATGCCCAAATGTAAATCAAAGAAACACAAGCTTTAAACATTAAATTTTATTTCTGCATGCAAGTTTGTTTTTTTGGTATCAACTTGCTTAATAGAAACATGTAATTTACAAGATGGAAATGTACTTGAGAGTTTGTCAAGTTCAATGAGGATTAGATGAAAGATGTGTATAGGAACGGAAATTTAATTGAACTCAACAGTCTTGGGGAATCAGTGTCTATACAAGATTACAAATAAAACAAACAAACAAAACCCCCCCCAAACAAACAAAAAACCCAAAAAAAACCAAAAAAAATAAATAAGTTTGGGATGATCCATAAAATGAACTTTGTTATACAAAATTCACAAAAATGACAAAAAAGATTAAGAATGCCCTAAAACCCAGCAAGAGTCAGAAGAGCGATGGGTCCCCCTCATCCATCACCCATGAATGAATGACATTCCTGTGATTTTTACAAACAAAATTTTTGAGAATATGTAGAGTAATATTGTCTTACCCTCTTAGTGCTATCCTTGATCTATTTCCTCATTGTAAATGGTAAATAGTGTCATATCCATCTCTTTTATCTTGCTCTATCTGAGTCAAGATCTTGTGAAGCTAAGGGTGATATCAAATTTACTATGGGGCCAAGAATGACCTTGAATTCTTCTTCCTCACGGCTCCACCACCCAAGTACAGAAGCACAGACATACACTTACACAATGCATACACACAGACATACACAAGATACTTATTGTATCTTGTATCACATGATATCCAAGAAGAAGGAAGGAGAGGCCCCTGGTCCTAGAAAGGCTCGATGCAGCAGTGTAGGGGAATACCAGGACAGGGAAGTAGGAGGGGGTTGATTGGCGAACAGGGGGAGGGAAGAGGGCTTATGGGACTTTTGGGGAGGGGGAACCAGAGAAGGAGAAAACATTTGAAATATAAATAAAGAATATATCTAATTTAAAAATAAATGTAATATCTTCCTTCATTACTTTTCATATCTTGCCCTTTTCTTCTTTTTAGTTCATTGCCTCCTAACAGCTCCATTTAGCTCTGCCCACTCAGTCATTCATGACAGTTGGATCCCTGGAATTCGTTGTTGTTATTGTTGTTTTTCCATTGTTTAGACAATAGGAGGCTTTGAGTTTAAAAAATACATTGGGTAAAGTTGATTTTTGCATTTATATTTGAACTTCTTTAGTAAAAGCATGTACTATGTAATGTTTGGGACATACGTAAACTAAAAGTAAGCATTCTTTACTGTTCTGAAATATGGATTTCTCTGAGTCCTCTATTTCACTCCCTAAACAAAGTGATCTGCTTTGCCATGCTCACTCATTTTTTATTATTCTTTAGCACTAGAAGCTACTTTCTGCCATGAAACTGGTCCTCAGTGAACAATGAATATGCACAGCATGTCCTCAGTATGGCAACATATTTTGCCCACAGTAAGACTTCTTAATCTTTATTTATGGCAAATATTTGGAGTGAAAGTTGATTTCAGTGTGCCTCTCTGTGTAGCTGTAGTAAATGTCTTACATGTTCCTATTAATGGGTCAGTAGCCTTTTGCCCTGAGCCATTGTTTGTATAGACACAATTCTTGGTTTTGGATCCCATGTATCAATCCACCACTATCTCATAACTCCATGTTCAATAAGGAAAAGCCATTATCTATTTTCTTTGGTCAACTTCACATATAAAATATCATCTTTTCCCACATTCTAAGGTTTTCAGTGTGGATCAGAAACTGTTTAAAATAGGTTTTCAGCATGTGATTAAGACCGTGGCTTAGATTTAAGAAGGTTAAGTTGTGCTACTTCAGGGCCTTAAGTGAATTTGAGAATTAACCCAAAGATAAAAAAAATGGCTGGCTTTTAACACATTGGTAGATATATTTACTTGGAACTGTTAACATTTACAGAATTACCAGGTTAATAATGTGAACCAAGACAATATACATAAACATGATCTACCAACTGAATATTGTCATTGGAAACAGTATATCAAAATTCTGGTTTGTGATTTGGCTTAATTACTATGTGTAGTAATATCATCAGCTTCATATCCTTCTTTTATAAAGGCAATAAGGCAAATCATTCACCTATTTGTGCTTATAAATGTACAAGACACAGTATTTTTTCTCAGGAAGAGATATTTAGATGAGGGTCTTAATACATAGAACAAATTCTAATTCATTGGTCTTTTATTCTCAGAAAGAAAAAAATCAGCATGTAAAATATCAAATAACACATTGGCATTCATTGCAGGATGCTGGTATTAACACAATTTACAATGTTTTTGAAAAGAAGCAATGAGAAGTTCTCTGCTGCTCCAGGAGCTATGTTGAACACTTCATAATGAAATATGGGCCTTTAATTTTTAAGCATCACCTCCACCAGAGCTGTTAATCTCATACTAGACCCCATAATTCTCAAAGTGTTTGGAATGAAAGAAAAATTATATTCTATGACTTTCACAGATAGATCATATATCTTGGAGAACCTAGAGACTAGGAGAAATGTATTCATGTGTTAAAGAGTAAGACCATGTGTTATAATATGGCTGTTTTTCAACTGAATGGACATTAAGAAATACATTTTCTTATTGGGCTTGAAATTTCAGAGCTTATTCTGCATATAAAATAGAGTGAAATATGCATGTTTACCTATAATCATATTTGCTTGAGGCATTATTGCTGTGATTAAATTAATAAACATATGTATAATATATAATAATAAAAATGGTATTTAGGAATTTCTGAAGAGAAAGGTAAGTGGGTTTCTAAGTAAAGTTGTTAGTGATAAGCAACGGTACCTATTGTACTGTTGGGGACTATGTGTTTTGCTCCACTATTTTTTCCAAGGACATAAAATGTTACTTCAGAGATTGTTGTAGATAATCCAAAAAACTACAAGATGATTTATCCAGAAATAGTGTGACATGTCAAGGTCAGGTCATGAAGAGTCAAAGACCCTGTGAATGGCACAAGGATAGGATGACCTAATGATTGCAGGTGAGGCAATAAATTAAGATTTTTTTCTTTGATGTTCCTTTCTATGTTTCTCATGTTTTATTGCTCTTTCCTTCCTTTCCCCTTCTTTTCTTCTTTCTCTCTTTAATTCGTTCCTTCTTTCCTTCCCTTTTCCCTCCTTCTTTTCTTCCTTCTCTCCTTCCTTCCCTCCTTCCTCTCTTCTTTCCTTTCTTCCTTCCCCCTTTCCCTCTTTCCCTCTTTCTTTCCCTCCCTCCTTTCTTCCTTCCTGCCTTCCTTCCTTCCTTCTTGTTTGCATGCATGCTCCTGGGTCCTGAACAATTCATGGCCTTGCACATGCTAGACAAGTTGCACATTAGACTAGTGCTGTGCCATGTCTCCTTCCTCAGGGACAGAAGTCAGTCTTCTTATGGAAAAAGGACAAAGAAAAACATGTTATGCCCCAGTGTGCATGAATCTGTACTTCTTCTTCTTCTTTTTATTATTATTATTTTACAAAAACAATGATATTTATTTTTCAGGGTTTTTGTTTATGTGAATTATACAGGAAGAACAGTAGTTTAGCAATAGGCATTTGTTTATGCTATAAATCTTGACATACAGAGAGCAGAGGTATATAATGTAAGCATGTGTCTTCCCTAATCTGTGTAATAAGTACAGTCTGAGCTGTCCCTAGCACTCACAGAACACAGTACGCTTCTGCTTTATTACCCTAAACTCTCCATGCCTTTTTCAAAATTGAAACCCTTTCTTCACTATATATATATACCATAAATATTGTATATATCATAAATATACCCTGCTCCATTTATATAATGTTCCTTGTATGTATGTTTTCAGGGTTGATTATTTGGTATTTGATAACTAGTTCTACTTGGAGAAGAGTATTTCCCCTACTCTTAGCAGTCTTTAGGTGTGTGTAGTTCTTTGTATAGGACTGAGGCCTATAGAGATTCCCATATGTACTTTAGTATGTCTATTATTCTTTCTGTCTCATCTCTCACAATGTTCCCTGAGCCTTTGGTATGAAGGGTTTGTAGAATGGACTCCATCACCCTGAATTTTGATTGATTGTGGATTTGTAATTGTTTATGTCTTTTGCAAAGAGACATTTCCTTGATGAGGGGATGAGAACTGTATTTATCTGTTGTTATAAGACAAATATTTTTAATGTAGTTAAATATTATACTGCTTTATCAAAGTGGTGGTTGTAGGTTGTCTTTGAATATTAATGACTTCACTAGCACTCAATAATTGATTATGTTTTCAGGACCATGCATGTTTTCCTTCTTATTGAATGGTTCTTAAAGTCCAAACAGACTATTGGTTACCAGCCAGGTATGCATGCTACCACATTCAAGCTCCTTTGGAAGCTTGCAGTGGCACCTTCTGGTACCATGAAGGCTTTTATTAGGGAGGTGGCATTCATGTCAATTCCAATGCACTGGCCTCTGAAGTAAGTGAGGTCTTTTTCAATAGGGACTTAGCTTATATCTAGAGAGTAACCAAGAGTATAATCAATAGGTTGTATGCTTTGAGAGTCTACTGAACATTCCAAACCAACAACTCTGAAGAAGGCTTCTCCATGTTGGGTATAAGGAGTTTTGTTTATGTAGTCTTTGACTCTTGGAGGGTGTACTGATAATTTAGATGAGAAAATTTTATTTAGCTTATATGTGCATTTTTATTCATAGACTTTCATGTATTATTGTTTTGCATCTTTTAGATAAACAGTTACCCATATGGTTTATTTGTTTCCTCCTTTGGATAAACAGATAAGAAAGCCATCTTCTTTAGAGGACTTGTGGATCTTTGCAAAGAAAAATTCTAAATGTCATATCTTCATATTTTCAAATGCAAAGAGACCATGAATTTTTGTGCCTATGTCACTTAAAGTTTTATTAAGATTAAGAGCTTCAAGGAAGCTTTAATTCTTAGATTTTTGCTCTCAAATATTTAGACTTCACAATTAGTCAAGGACCTCAGCCACAAGCTTTTCTGTGGAACTCTCAAAGCACTTCTAACATTGTGTTAGAATGAATATCAAAGTTTTTGATGAGGAGAAAAATAGAGTGTAAACTGGTAGAATTTGTATCTCAGACATACTTAATGTCTTCTCTGAGGTGGACATATAAACACATAGTAGTAAGTCTTTAATATTCCTTTTAAATATCTATCTTGCTCAGGATGAGCTGTGGCATCAAATCCAGAAGAGAAATGAATCATAGGGACACACAATCAGATCTCTGACCTTCTTATTATAAAGGTGACCATGTATAAATTCCAGATGAAGATTAGAAACTCAGGTACTTTCGATGCAATTTATGAAAATCTGTAAGAATACAACATTTAAATCTACAGTGTATCACCATGCCTGAGGGCAACTCTGAGGTTTGGAACACACTAGAATCCTTCATAAAGAACACTCACTAGTCATCCCACACTAGCCATGACCATACCCAGCATTACTACAACTTTTGACTTCTGAAAGCATTCAAGAACTTAGAATTTTTGTTGTTGTTAAAATATTTAATTATTGAACATTTAAAGCAAAGAAACTATTTGTAGACTGTGAAACCTTATCTGTGGGCTCTGCCTCAGATGTGAGATGTTTTAGACCAATACTCTGCAATGATGTGTCGGTGGCAGAATGTGGGTCTTTTTAGTGCCTCAGAATGGCTCCAACTCCTAGAACAGCTGGTATGATATCATTCTGATCCTTGTCTTCTTTACTGCTCTTTATGGTTATAGCCCTTGTTTGGATTATTCAACTGCAATTTTTTGAAGACTTTGCCATTTATTCATGTAAGAAATTTTCTTAATGAGAGTATATCCCACTCTATATATTTTGTCTCTTGGAAGGAAAGATAGCTTAGAGGAAATATCATGGGTTACTCTGAGACATGAGATAACCAAATAGCAACAGCTCAGTAACGGACTATGGGTTGTTTATCTGCTGATTTGGTAAAACTAGATGGATACAGTCAATGTTCAAATCTCAAGGAGAATAAAAGTCAACCTATGCTGCCTAAGAATGTTAATGCCAAAACTATGCTTGTTAAAAAAAAAAAAACATGCTTTCACAGTTCTCTGTGTTAAAAATACATGCTAAACATATTTTTAAAAATAAAATTAGCTTTCAATGTTTTCCAATATACTTTTTCATAGAAATATAACATAGAATTAAATTTCTATAACATATATAGAAATATAACATAGAATTAAAATGATAATTCCCCCTGTAGGAAATACAGTTTAATTCAGTTTCTCCTTGGGCATTTCCTAGAGTTCATAACTTGCTTTTACCAAATCAAGAATGGAAAGGAAGCAACACATTTTAGACTCTGATTAAAATCTACATTGACAGTGATTTTGATACTGATATTTCTGATGCATTAGCCTCTTATCTGTATGGTATGTAATCAAGAGAATCAGCAGATAAACAACCCATAGTCCGTTACTGAGCTGTTGCTATTTGGTTATCTCATGTCTCAGAGTAACCCATACCTAAACTGATAAACACTTCAGGAAACCTGCCTAAATTGTAAAGGTCCAGAAAACAATGAGACATTGAGAGGTTGTGTTGTCACAGACTGTAACTGCCTGGAGCTACATCGAATAGGTTACCTGGAAAGGGACCTGGGGATGTATGGGAAGGACATTGAGAAAGAATTGAGATGATGACAAGGGATAGCTGATCAAGGCCCCAAATTTTAATGGCTGACTCAGAATTTAAAGTTGGGGTCCAAATTCCAGGGTCTGTTCAGGAGAACTGGCTTGGCTGCTCATAGGTTGTTGGCTCCAGTGAGGTGGGTCACTTGCTAAATTCAGGAAGTTGCAGATCTGGAAGAACAATGGACTTCACCTAGGTGGGAAGCCGAAATTCCAGCTCCAAGGCTCGGGGTTGAGGCAACCAGACCTTAACAGACCAGAGCAATAGGGATGCTGCATTTGAGGGTTAAGATGGTATCCTGAATTGAAACAGAAACAGAAAAATGTGGGGAAACCATGGTGGAATATGAACAAACTCTATTTTGTCCACTGGTATTCTGCCCCTGCTACTATCTGAACAGTACCTGCTGATGGATCTTTTAATATTAAGAAAGTAGATCGAAGTGGGTAGTGGAGGGACTTTATGATTTTCCAGGGGTGTACCCAAAATGAATTCAAATTGAAGAGTTTATTACTGAAGGACCATAATCTCTCATACTATTCTCAAATGTATAATTTGATGAAAGTGATTAAGTTACTGGTAGAGACTAGAGTTTGGCACATCCTATACCTTCATCTTCAGAGCAGACAGTGGTTCAAAGATAGGAGAGTTGTTTTGAATTGCAAATGCAAAGAAGCTTTTACTTCAGAGTAGTTGCTACATAAACACTGGCTCCCTGAATAAATAAATCATGTTTAGTTCCTGTTTAGGTTGCAAATTTAGCGCCTGGGAGGTTCTACCTGTCATTTGTTTACCTAATTTGGATCACAAAAGCATGGTTAACTGCAAGGAACAAACGCTACCTTTTCACTAGTCACTTTCAGATACACATGCATGCCTTTAGGGGACAAGAGCTAAGCAAACCAGCACTAAGAATATCATAAGTTCATTCTAAAAATCTCAGAATAGAATTTAGAAAAATGAAATATGACTACTGGCAAGGTCCTCTGTTGGCTATTCTAAGCACAGCTTTATTCCCAAGCATAAAAGAAGGGATTATTTCTAATTGACTGTAATTCTTATTTAGGAGTGAATCGCATTGAAAGTTATCTCTCCCTCAGGCCAGCTTGATTTTTAAAGCTGGACCTCATAATCTGGCTTTGGTAGTAACACTCATGTATTACTCAAATATCCAAATCTTAAGCTTTTTGAGGAAACCATTTTCTATATGAATGGGGGAATGGGAGCAGTTACTAATGTGTAACTGTCACAGCTGGACCCTTCGTCACCTGTATTCTTTGTGGCTATAACATGTGATCTTACCCTTGTGGAAAGGGCATTGCTGAAAGTTCTTCAACAGTCTAAGAGTCTCAGGTTTGTTTCTTTGCCTATTCTTTGTGAAATGAAATTAGCATTGGGATTTTTGTCTTTGACATGATTTTAAATTAAGAAAAACATTCCCAGAGGAGAGTTATATTTTTCAGACACACTAAAATTTTAAACTGTGATGAGGAAATTACTGTTTTGTATGCTTTTACAAAATTTGCTGCATTTTGCCTCATCAAAAAAAAATGTGTTTTTAAATCTGCTGGAAATCCCATGCATTGGAACAAAAGATGCTTTAAGTTGCAGAAGCACTAGCCTGGCTGAGTGAGTGAAGCTAATATTACTCACAAGCAAGGTGAAGGACAGGAGTGGTACTGTCACGCTAATGCTGATGTGCAGACGGCAAACATGGGTTCAGTTTAGCCTGAGCCTAGTGTTCCAAAGCAACTCACTCATGGCTGGAAATAAAGATCTATGAGATAGGGATGAGGAAGAGCAATGCTAAGAAGGCACACATTGCCAAGAATTATTTTAAGATGGATATATAAAAATGTTCAGGCCCCAAAAGTATTTTTCCACCTATTTTTTAATGTTCAAAATAATATACGTACAAGACAGAACTCAAGACTATGAAGAATTATTTCCACATTGCATAATCACTTGAAGGTCATCTCAGGTGCTCTAGAGGAGAGGCATAATTAAGGCTCAGTCAAGACCCTGACCCCAGATCTCTGTACACAGATGAGGAGGCTGCTGGTTCCCATTGAATCCTTCAAGGGGAGCTTTGTCCCTTTGGTACCCAAGACACCAAGAAAGAGCTCACTGGAAGAGTCCACATTGCTTAAAGGAAACAAGGGCTCTATGGAACCCTGCAAGTGCCTCAGAGAAGAATGGCGGTGTGATGTATCTACAGTTAGATTACTACAGATGTAGAACCCACTAGCCTTTCAAACCCTTGAAAATAGCCATTATCTAGTAGGGTATATATCCTAAGCCCACCAGAAAAACAAAAACATACAAACATTTTCTACTGCTAGAATGAAAAGGTTTAGTAAAACAAACTATATGTAACCAAGAAAATAGTTGTGGGAGACGATTGAAAACATGAATAGGATGGACAAATAGGAAGGAAGGAAGGAGAGAGAGAGAGAGAGAGAGAGAGAGAGAGAGAGAGAGAGAGAGAGGAAGGAAGGAAGGAAGGACGGAAGGAACAGAAAGGAAACAACTAGGATCACTTTGGTGACTTAAATCCAAGTATGGAACTAAAGTGACTGTCTCAAACCTACAACATCGTTCCCTACTTAATAACTGACCTTGAACCCCAATCTGAGGCCTGAATTATCAAGTAGAAATTAGCTTCAAGTACTAAGGCAATATATACAGAGGTGACAACTAGGGTAAGAATAGCAAATCCTGGGGATCAGAGCTTTCAAAAATGGGATGAAAACATGGATCACACACACACACACACACACACACATACACACACATACACACACACACACATACATATACACACATACACACACATATACACATACATATATACACACATATACACATATACACAAATACACACATACACATACACACACATATACACATACATACATACACACATATACACATATACACACACATACACACACATACACATATATACACACAAACATGCACACATATATACACATACACACACACACACATACACACATATACACACATACGCACACATACACACATATACACACATACACACACATATATACACACACACACACATACACACGCATACACACAGATACACACACACACACACACACAGAGGCAGAAAAGCTAGGAGCAGTTTGGGTAATGATCGCTCACCTGGAGCGGCAGCAACTTCCAGAACTTGTGCCTGTTTATTGCATACCAGCCCAGCAGGAGGGGCTGCTTACTCTTGGAAAGGGGTCTCTGTAGGCAGTCATCCTGGAGGGGGAAGCTGTGTTATCTCTTTTTACGCATGAGCCAGTCAGTAGTTTCTACTATATAAGTACATACAGTCACTCAGAGCTGAAGGCTTCGCCATTCCCGTGAGCCCCACTAAGGGAACGCTGTTAGGGGTGATACCTATTCATTCCCTGGAGAAAATGGTAATGAAATGTCAATGGATTGACACTAAATACACTAATATTCCACTTTGGTTGTCAGATTTCTCAAAAACTTCCCTTGCCCAGCTATCTTGTTCTTCAGGAAACATTTTAATAAAACATGCTTAATTTCTTGTAAGCGACTGCAGATGTGGTATTGAAAGGGTTAACTCAAGAACTTTGAAAAGGTCATGGAACAGTTGCCCCTCCCAGAAGGGCAAATGCTTCCCTTCCCAGAAGAGAGAGGCAAAATTACATTCCTCAGACCACAGGGAGGCCCTTAGGAAAGGCCTGGAGTCTGAGTCCCTTGGCCACCTACCCCATCCCCTAACAACCAATTAATTGAAAGGTAACACTGTTCTGCCAATCACATTGTGCCCAATGGCGCCTGCCCTGAGGACTGTATAAAGGCCCTCACAACCCTGTGCCGGTCGTTTTCTCTCCATGTGGGCTACCCCAGTATGCTGGATATTAAAATAAAAATTCCTCTTTGGGTTTGCATCGATTCCCGTCTCAGTATGAACCACTCCAGGGGTCTCTCAGGTAAGACTGCCCCGAGTCTTACACTATATCCCCAGAAGCACTGCTCTCTCTCATAGTTAAACTATACTGATACCAAGAAAGTCTAAATGTTACCTGGGTGGTCACTGAGTTGTGGAACATATTTCCCTTTAGAGATGAATAAGAATCAAAACCACATTTTAGAGAAGACATTACCTCACTGTTTACAAAAATAATTTTCCAGGAAAATTCTACATCGCAGGCTTTGTTCTTGGGTTATGACTCACTGGAGCTCCTGGCGTGGTAGGACCTGATGTGATCCGGGTGTTTCTCATCCCACCACTCTCTTTCTCCTTCCTATCTCTCATAGAAAAGGCCCAGGAGAGCATGCTAGGCTCTGCCAGGTAGTACAGAGAAACATGGTGGCGCACAGCTGGTAGAGGCAGTGGGAGTGTGGAAGCCACGTGGCAGAGATCTGTGGGCGTTCTGCCTTTGTGGTGAACAGCGTGGGCTGCGGTGAAATGATCACTGGGATACTTATTTTAAAGTGAAGTCTCAGGATTGAAATGACAGTTTCAGTCCTGAATGTGACAGGAATGAAAAGACGGGATCAGAGCAACCTTTCACCAGACATAAAGGTCCTTTGGTGAAACGGGAAAGGGGCGCGCACCAGAGTACACTCGGGAGACAGTTCAGGGAATATTTACGTTGTTGTTTACTGTTGCTAAGCATGTGAGTTAAGAATGCTCAGTGGAACTGGCAAGCTTAGTTGCACTCTGTCCTGTGATTTGTCTCTCTGCCTGAAAAGGAAATGTAAAAAAAGGAGCGCCGATTAACTGACTTCTAGAAAATGGGTTCTAGTGCTTGGGAGGTTTTATTGGTTTTAATAAGTAGCAGTGACATCTTCTGCATAGAGAGTGGTGGCTCACAGCACTCACAGAGTAAAGCGAGATGCTGGGAAGAATGAACAACAGAGTATATAATGAGAGCTACATAATTTTAGAGGAAAAAAATCCCTCCGTTTTTAAGTGATAATAAAGGTTAGTGATCAGACTGCACAGACGAGTATCTGTGTGTGTAATGATACAGCTCTCTTCCAGGCAAGTGGCCCAAATGCAAAATGAGTGTTGGAGGTTTGTTTATTAGGGGGGTCTAGCTTCAATTTTATCCCTGAAGCAGAACACCCCAAGAAAAAGCAGCACTGGGGAGACAGGGTTTGCTTTAGCTTGTGATTCTAGGTCATACTCTGTTATTTGGAGGATGTCAAGGCAGTAGAAACTTCAAACAGCTCTCCAGGTCAGACATGTTTATAATGACGATCGGAGAGAAAGAAATGCATGCAGGACAAAAGCATTCATGATTCGTGAGAATCTTGGAGAATGGTGCCCCGCTTGGAAGGACTAGGTAGGTCCTTTTCTTAAACGTTAACTTAGCCGCCATGTTTTCCCACATAGTAGCCATTCTGTATTCCTCAGTTGAGGATTCTTTGTTTAGCTCTGTACCCCATGTTTAATAGGGTTATTTGATGCTCTGGAGTCTAACTTCTTGAGTTCTTTGTATATTTTGGGTATGAGCCCTCTACCGGATGTAGGATTGGTAAAGATCTTTTCCCATTCTGTTGGTTGCTGTTTTGCCCTGTTGATAACGTCCTTGCAGAAGCTTTTCAGTTTTATGAGGACCCATTTGTTGATTCTTGATCTTAGAGCATAAGCATTCAGCTGCCACTGGGGCTACACCTTCACGAATGGCCTTCCATGGCCTCTCATAGTGCCAAGCCTCTGCTGTTCTCCATAACCCACCTCTTCAGGCCTTCAAAACCACTGCCACTTGGGTAATTCTTACACATTGCTAAGTCCAGCTGCTGCAGCAGGAGTTACAACTTTAGCAGCCTCTAGAATACCACTTCTCTGTGCTCTCAGAAAACACTTCGCAGATTTCACCTCAGTGATGCTGATTTCTTCCTAATCACTGCTAATTTTTTTTTTTTTTGCTCCAGCTAACTAGCATCAATTAATTGTCCCAGTGATGTCAAGATTTCACTTCAGTAGTTCTATTATCTTGTTAATCACATCTGAATCTTTAGCCTCAGCTAATCAGAACCACAGAATCTCAATCAAAATAGCAAACGCCCATGATATTTCCTCTGAAATTTCACAATCCAGGCCTCCATCTTCTGCACAGAACAGTTTACTGAAGTCTCAACACTTAGTGGTTTGTGTAGGCTAAAATTCCAAAGTCCACCCACAATCCTCCAAAAAACATGGTCAGGTCTGTCTCAGCAACACTCCACTGTGTTGGTACGGACTTCGGTCCTAGTTAAAGTTTATTTTGCTTTAGACAAAACATCGTGAATAAAAAGCAAGTTGAGGAGGAAGGGGAGTCTGTCTACCAGTTTGTTTGTTTGGCTTCTACTTCCATATTGCTGTTCATTTATTGAGGGAAGT
Source organism: Apodemus sylvaticus (assembly GCF_947179515.1). Taxonomy (NCBI): domain Eukaryota; kingdom Metazoa; phylum Chordata; class Mammalia; order Rodentia; family Muridae; genus Apodemus; species Apodemus sylvaticus. The sequence goes on from NC_067490.1 coordinate 31,841,581, forward strand.
CAGGGCATACCCTCACATAGGTCAGGGTCCTGGAGGCTGGGTGCTGCGGCAGTCCTTGAAAAGTCCTTTCCCCAGACTTACTAAGCCTGCTTTCTTATAGAAGCCAGAACCACCAGTCCAGGGATGACATTACCCAGAGCAGTAGGCATTCCTACACTAATCACTAATTGAGAAAATGCCTCATACATGGAGGCATTTTGTTTTTTCAGCTTAGGCTATTTCTTCCCTGATGACTCTAGTTTACACCAAGTTGACACACAATACCAGCCAGTACAGTGAGGATGTATGGAAAATCCCTCCACATAACTTTCCAGATTCCAAAGTTCATCGTTGATAGTGAACACCCTTGGCCTTATTTCGGGCTGTACCTTCTCTTCTGTGACTTTGTCTCCTTTGCTTTTTATGATGGACCATATGGCTCTTGATAACACTGTTTGAAGCAAGATGCTAATAAGAGAGACTTAGAAACTGCCCAAGTCTTGTTTGTATAATAGGGAGCTGTTGTAGCTGGAATACAGGTCCTTGGCAATCCTATTTTGCTATTTCAACCACTGCAAATCAAACCTTTCTACATCCACTATGATTTCAAATGGGCTTTTCAATACTGAAATAGTTTTTTCAAAATTTGTTGACTTTGCTGAAAAAAAGAAGAAACACTAAAATCTTGCATATGAAGGGAGAGAAGATATCTTGCAAACTGAGTATTCATGCCAAGTGAGTATCCTGCCAGTTTTTTTCAAATGTATTTTTGATCTTTTGCTGATTTATTATTTTCTCCTTATTAAAATCAGCACCCTACCCTCTGCCCACAGCACTCACACTTCTCATCAAAAGGTAAGTAGGAAAGTATAAGTGCTTTAGTGTGCTGACATTCCTTAGTACTCTATAACTCCAAAGTTAAGAGTTCTTTGTGTTGGAGATAAAAGCACATTTTGCTGATGCTTTTATTTAATAGTAGGTGGGTTGGTACTCCCCTGGGTAATCAGTTTTCTAGTTTTTACTGTTGTTTTTCTCTTTACTTTATTACAAATATTGTGTGTATGTGTGTGTGTGACAATTTATCTACGATTCATATATTTACAGATCGAAAAAAATTGTCTTTCTAAAGCATCAAGCAAATTAAAGACACTGATCATGACCCAGGCATTAACCATAGATTTCATTTGCCTATTGATCTTTTCAGGTCCAGGTCTCAGCATATCATGTCTTCATCTATATGTATACCAAAATGAAAATAACTAAGAAATCACTGGATTTTCTTTGACGGCATGCTTTTAGCTGTTTAGATAATTTCTGTGAAAATATACTGATTTATTAGCTATTTAACATCTATTTATATACTTTACTCTCATTTACATAATTTTATTAAAATATGAGCATTTAGGCTCATGAACATTTTAAACTGGAGTATAAAAGACTAAAGATATTGGACAGGTCATCATAATTTTTCTGTTGATTGAATGGAAATTTTAGTCTTTTATTTGATTCCACAGATAGTTGCTTAATAATAGTGTCAGTTTCACTGAAATACCAAAATGGAACTCAGGCTCAAGTACAGATTTTGTAGCTGCAATATTATAAATGAAATGCAGTTTCAGGAAATAGAGGGAGGAAATAACTTCCCTACCATTGCATCTTTTTACATTTGTCTGAAATTCAGTTTGACCTGTGGATATACTGAGAATGGGAAGAAAAGACACAAGTAAATAAAAATATAAATTACCTACACTGGAATCAATGGTCAATACAATCAATCAATATATAATAGAATAAAGAAGCTATATGGATAAAAATATATAATAAGTATAAACAATATAATACTATAATAATGTATAATAAATGTATAATAAACTATATTTTAATATGTAAAAATATTCCTTGGTATAGCCTAGAACATCAGAAATGTGCAGAAATCTACTTCAGAAAAGGGTCTGTGATACTTGAGAGACAAAAAACAGGTGCTTAGGCAGAAGTGAAATCATTTCTGCAATGTGTCACATAGTAAGATGGAATAAAGTTCAATGGTAGTATAACAACATACTTAAAGACCAAAAAACAAAAAACAAAAAACAAAAACCCCTTGATTTTGAGATGATTGGAGAACCATTGAAGACTTTCAAACACCATTGGCATGGCCCAGGCAGAATTTCTGAATGATTCTCTCATTTCAAGAAAAGGATGTTAAGCCTGTGGCATTGTGCAGCAGAGAGGGTAAGGTACCCTAAACTCTCACATAGGAATGAACTCTTCTCTTCTTGGGGACAGCTCAGCAATGAAATGGGCAAGCTCTTCATTCAGTGGGATCTTAACTTCCATACTGGGCTCCTACCACATGCTGGAAACAATGTCAAGCCACAGGTAACAGAAGACAGGTTTTCCTGTGCAGTCATCAAAATCAAGACTGAGTGGATCTTTCTTGGAACTTCTTTGTGCTTGGTGTGTGTTTGTGTGTGGGGGGAGGAGAGAGAGAGAGAGAGAGAGAGAGAGAGAGAGAGAGAGAGAGAGAGAGAGAGAAAGGGAGAGAGAGAAAGGGAGAGGGAGGGTGAGGGAGAGGGAGAGGGAGAGGGAGAGAGAACATTCTTTTTAGCTATAACAGCTGCATAACCACAGTATCTCTGAGGAAGGAAGCATTACTGTAGAGCATTCATGAACTTCTATGGTATATATAATTTCACCATGACTGAATTCAAACTATCTTGATTTGAAATTAAAAATTTTTCCAAAAGTTAATTAGTGGGACTCATAAGTAATTACATCTGTAAATGAGGTTCATAAGACTACTGTTGGGGTGCCAGGAGCAAAACCTGGATCTAATCCCTTTGGTCCCTACCTCAACTTTGGCTGTGTGTGGAAATGTGATTTGATTGCCCTATTTTAAATGTTATATTTTCATTAAAAGTCCTATACCTTATATATTTCTTTAAACATTTTTATGTGTAAAATATATTTTGCTTCCTCTGGTCTCCAAAAGTGTCAGTTTTTTAATTTTCTATATTCTTTGTTTACATTCCAAATGCTTTCCCTTTTCCCTGTGCCCCCCTTCCCATATGTCCCATAAGCCCTCTTCTCTCCACCCATTCCCCAATCACCCCTTCCCATTTCTCTGTCCTGGTACTCCCCTACAATGCTCAATCGATCAAGCCTTTCCAACACAAGGGCCCTCTCCTTCCTTCTTCATGGGAATCATTTGATATGCTAATTGTGTCTTGAGTATTCAGAGTTTCTGGGCTAATTAATATTCACTTATCAGTGATTGCATTCCATATGTATTCTTTTGTGATTGAGTTACCTCACTTAGTATGATATTTTTCAGTTCCAACCATTTGCCTAAAAATTTCATGAATTCATTGTTTTTAATTGCTGAGTAGTACTCCAGTAAAAGAATTTCTGGGGGAATCAGTATCCCAGACCTCAAGCAATACTACAGAGCAATAGTGTTAAAAACTGCATGTAATAAGGATACATGTTCTACTATGTTCATAGCAGCCCTATTTATAATTGCCAGATGCTGGAAAGAACCCAGGTATCCCTCAACAGAAGAGTGGATGCAAAAAATGTGGTATATCTACACAATGGAGTACTATTCAGCCATTAGAAACAATGAATTCATGAAATTCTTAGGCAAATGGATGGAGCTAGAGAATATCATACTAAGTGAGGTAACCCAGACTCAAAAGGTGAATCATGGTATGCACTCACTAATAAGTGGATATTAACCTAGAAAACTGGAATACCCAAAACATAATCCACACATCAAATGAGGTACAAGAAGAAAGGAGGAGTGGCCCCTGGTTCTGGAAAGACTCAGTGAAACAGTATTTGGCAAAACCAGAACAGGGAAGTGGGAAGGGGTGGATGGGAGGACGGGGGAAGAGAAGGGGGCTTACAGGACTTTTGGGGAGTGGGGGGGCTAGAAAAGGGAAATCATTTGAAATGTAAATAAATTATATCGAATAAAAAAAAAACTGCATGGTATTGGTACAGTGGACCAATGGAATAGGATTGAAGACCGAGAAATGAACCCACACACCTATGGTCACTTGATCTTCAACAAAGGAGTGGAAAAGATCCAGTGGGAAAAAAGATAGCCTTTTCAACAAATGGTGCTGGTTCAATTGGAGGTCAACATGCAGAATAACGTGAATTGATCCATTCTTACCTCCTTGTACTAAGCTCAACTCCAAGTGAATCAAGGACCTCCAAATAAAACCAGTCACACTGAAACTAATAGAAAAGAAACTGGGGAAGACCCTTGAGGACATGGACACAGGGGAAAAGTTCCTGAACAGATCACCAATAGCTTATACTCTAAGATCAAGAATTGACAAATGGGACATCATAAAATTATAAAGGTTCTGTAAGGCAAAGGACACTGTCAAAAGGACAAAATGGCAACCAACAAACTGGGAAAAGATCTTCACCAACCCTACATCCGACAGAGGGCTAATATCCAATATATACAAAGAACTCAAGAAGTTAGACCCCAGAGAACCAAATAACCCTATCAAAAGTGTCAGTTTTATTCCAGTGATCTTTTGAACACTCAGTAATCTTACTATCTGTCACAAAAAACACACTGAGAATGTACTAGACTCTGCCAGGATGTACAGAAAGGCATGCTGGGTCAAGGATGGTTGATTGTGATTTCTTAGAATTTAATAAAAATGAAGGCACAACATACACAAGTCTATGGGACACAATGAAAGCAGTGCTAAGAGGAAAACTCATAGCTTTGAGTGCCTCCAAAAAGAAATTCAAGACAGCATACACTAGAAGATTAACAGAACAACTGAAAGCCCTGGAACAAAAAGAAGCTAATTCACCCAGGGGGGAGAAGAAGACAGGAAATCATCAAACTCAGGGCTGAAATCAATCAAGTAGAAACCAAGAGAACCATACAAAGAATCAACAAAACCAAAAGCTGGTTCACTGAAAAAAATCAACAAGGTAGATAAACCCTTAGCAAGACTAACCAAAGGGCACAGAGAAAGTATCCAAATTAACAAAATTAGAAATGAAAATGGAGATATTATAACAGAAACCGAGGAAATTCAAAAAATCATCAGATCCTACTACAAAAACCTGTACTCAACACAACTGGAGAATCTGGAGGAAATGGACAGTTTCTTAGATACCAATTACCAAAATTAAACCAGGATCAAATAGACCATCTAAACAGACCCATAACCCCTAAAGAAATAGAAGGGGTCATAGATAGGCTTCTGACCAAAAAAAGCACAGGACCAGATGGTTTCAGTACAGAATTCTATCAGACCTTCAAGAAGACTTAACACCAATACTCTTCAAACTTTTCCACCAAATAGAAACAGAAGGAACACTACCCAGCTCCTTCTTCAAAGCCACTATTACTCTGATACCAAAACCACACAAAGATCCAGCTAAGAAAGAGAATTTCAGGCCAATTTCCCTTATGAATATTGATGCAAAAATACTAAATATAATTCTTGCCCACCGACTCCAAGAACACATCAAAACGATCACCCACCATGATCAAGTAGGCTTCATCCCAGGGATGCAGGGATGGTTCAATATAAGGAAATCCATTAATGCTGTCCACTACATAAACAAACTCAAAGGAAAAAAGCCACATGATCATTTCATTAGTTGCTGAAAAAGCATTTGACAAAATTCAGCATCCTTTCATGCTAAAAGTCTTGGAAAGGACAGGAATTCATGGCCCATATCTAAACATAGAAAAAGCAATATGCAGCAAACTGGTAGCCAACATCAAACTAAATGGAGAGAAACTTGAAGCAATCCCACTAAAATCAGGGACTAGACAAGGTTGCCCCCTCTCTCCATATCTTTTCAATATAGTTCTTGAAGTCCTAGCTAGAGCAATTAGACAACATAAGGAAGTCAAAGGGATACAAATTGGAAAGGATATTTAGCTTAAACCATTGTCTTTACACAACCTAAAATCACCTTGAAAGAGATTCTCAATAAGGAATTGTTGAGGTTCCATTGGCCCGTGGGCTACTATGTAGAAAACCATGGTGCCTAAGTTAACATTTATGAGAAGGAAGGACCTACCTAGTACTACCAAGCAGAGCACCATTCTCCAAGAAGAAAGGCCTTGAAATGAAAACAGGAAAACCTAGAGTTCAAGGCCCCAACACATTCTGACTCTGAGGCTAAGCTAGGCTGCATGAAACCCTCTTTCAACTGAGGTAAGTGAATGGATTAGATTTCTCAACAAACTCCAAAGCTTTGGGGACTGAGGCAGATATGAAATCTGGAGAGACAAGTGTGTTATTCTGGAAATGCTTTCTCTTACTGGGTGAAAGAAGCAGAAGCCAATATTCAATGTGTGGCAGAGTGATGGTTTGGATGAGAAATATTTCACACAGTCTCAGGCACTTGAACACTTGGTCCACAGTTGAAGGCACTGTTTGCGAGGTTTAAGAGTTATGGACATGTTAGAGAAAGTGGGCTTTACAATTTTAAAGACATCTGCTATTAGTAATTTATCTTCTATTTTGTGCTTCAGATTCTAGATGTAAGCTCTCAGCTCTTCACTTCAGCTCCGGGTGCAGTGCCAGTTGCCCATTGACATGCTCCACTCCTCCTGCTATTATGGACAAGAATTCTTGGTCATGGTGTGGTTTTTTTTTTTTTTAAATCCTTTTTTTTTCTTTACTTTTTTCTTTTTCTTTAATTTTTTGTTTTGTTTTGTTTTTTGGTTTTTGTTTTGTTTTGTTTTGTTTTTTGAGACAGGGTTTCTCTGTGTAGCCCTGGCTGTCCTGGAACTTGCTCTGTACACCAGGATGGCCTTGAACTCAGAAATCTGCCTGCCTCTGCCTCCCAAGTGCTGGGATTAAAGACATGCGCCACCACTGCCCGGCCCCTTGGTCACGGTGTTTTATCACAGACATAGACATGGAACTAGCCCAGCACAGTGTCCACCATGCTGTACATTCTTTCTTGGGGTTTACATGGGGGAAATGATGGCTTGCATCATATGCAGCACAATTCTATGTCATCTAACCGGGACATCAGGTTTTTCCTCCAGAAATGTAACAATGATGTAAGTATGTAATGTTGCCAGTGACTTGAACAAATCAAATTGAAACTGTTTTCTGGAAGAAATAGACTCATCAGGTTCCAGGTATTTTTAAATTGAAAAGAGTAGATATAAAGTTGTGAGCTAAGTCTTCTCCTCAGTGGTAGAAAACATTTTCCTAATATGCCAGAAGCTCTAGGATCAGTACCTTGCAATCTTCCAGTCAACCAATCAACTGGTTGAGGTATCAATCAAGATGATAAAGTTAATAATAAGGTCCTGTTAGCCTTTATGAGTTCTAGATTTAGGATGCTCAGTCTTTCATACTCTTATGAAGCATTTAATTTGAGCTTGCTTACTTGTTCAGAGGCTCAGTCTGTTGTCATTATAGTGGGTAACATGGGGCACACACCCATGCAGACATGATGTTGGAGAAGATGAGAAAAACTTCAAAGCTCAACCTTAGTGACTTACTTCTTCCAACAAGGCCACACCTACCCTAACAAAGGGACATCTTCAAATCGTGTCCTTCCATGGAAAGACTCAGTGAAGCAGTATAGGGTAAAACCAGAACAGGAAAGTGGGAAGGGTTGGGTGGGAAAACAGGGCGAGGGAAGGGGGCTGATGGGACTTTCGGGGAGTGGGGGTCTAGAAAATGGGAAATCATTTGTAATGTAAATAAAAAATATATCGAATAAAAAAAATTAAAAAAGAAGAATTTAAATACATCAGCCAATTGGGGCCATTCTTACTGAAACCACCCCAGCATCCTACAAGAGAGAGATCCTAGACTGAACTCCAGTTCTATTACCTGAAATTTTAACCTCTGTGGAGGGACAATACAGCAATTCATAAAGAATAAGTCTTATATCTTAGAATATAAATTGTTATAGATACATGTGACTATAAGATACAGTAAACACATAGAACATGGTTAATTGGACTTCCCCTTAGATCTTTCAGAAAAGTAGGATTAGAAAGAAACATTTTAAAGCTAAAATAATCAAAATATATTCTATGAAACTTAAAACTTATACAGGGCGAGACCATGAAAGCTAGAAGATCCTGGGCAAATCTCATGCAGACTCTAAGGGAACACAAATGCCAGCCAAGACTCCTATACCCAGCAAAACTCTCAATCACCATAGATGGAGAAACCATGATATTCCATGATAAAACCAAATTTATACAATATCTTTCCACAAACCCAGCCCTACAAAGGATAATATGTGGGAAATGCCAATACAAGGAGGGAAACTACACTCTGGAAAAAGCAAGAAAAACCTTCTTTCATCAAACCCAAAAGAAGATAACCAATCAAACATAAAAATAACATCAAAAATAACAGGAAGTAATAATCAGTATTCCTTAATATCTCTTAACATCAATGGATTCAATTCCCCAATAAAAAGACATAGGTGAACAGACTGGATATGTAAACAGGACCCTACATTTTGCTGCGTACAGGAAACACACCTAGCTGTTAAAGATGAATACTACCTCAGAGTAAAAGGCTGGAAAACAATTTTACAAGCAAATTGTCTCAGGAGTAGCCATTCTAATATTGGATAAAATTGACTTTCAACCTAAAGTCATCAAAAGAGACAGGGAAGGAAAATCCACCTGGTCAAAGGAAAAATCAACCAAGAACTCAATTCTGAACATCTATGCTCCAAATGCAAGGGCACCATCATTCATAAAAGAAACTTTATTAAAGCTCAAAGCACACATTGCACGTAACTCAATTATTGTGGGTGACTTCAACATTCCACTATCCTCAATGGACCGATCAGGAAAACAGAAACTAAACAGGGACACAGTGAAAGCAAAAGAATATACCTTTTTCACAGCACCTCATGGTACCTTCTCCAAAATTGACCATATAATTGGTCACAAGACAGATCTCAACAGATATAAGAAGATTGAATTAATCCCATGCCTCCTATCAGATCACTATGGAGTAAGAGCAGTCTTCAATAGCAACAAAAACAACAGAAAGTCCACATACACATGGAAGCTGGACAATACTCTACTCAATGATAACTTGGTCAAGGACGAAATAAAGAAAGAAATTAAAGACTTTTTAGAATTTAAGGAAAATGAAGGCACAACATACCCAAATTTATGGGACACAATGAAAGTAGAGCTAAGAGGAAACCTCATAGCCCTGAGTTCCTCCAAAAAGAACCTGAAGAAAGCATACATTAGTAGCTTAAAGGCACACCTGAAAGCCCTGGAACAATAAGAAGCTAATTCACCCAAGTAGAAGACAGGTAATCATCAAACTCAGGGCTGAAATCAATCAAGTAGAAACAAAGAGAACCAAAAAAAAAAAAAAAAAAAAAATCTAGAAAACCAGGAGCTGGTTCTTTGAGAAAATAAACAAGGAAGATAAACCCTTAGCCAGAATAACCAAAGGGAATAGAAACAGTATCCAAATGAACAAAATTAGAAATGAAAAGGGAGATATAACAACAGAAACTGAGGAAATTCAAAAATCATCAGATCCTACTACAAAAGCCTATACTCAACACAACTGGAAAATCTGGAGGAAATGGGCAATTTCCTAGATATATACCAAATACCAAAATTAAATCAGGATCAAATAGATCATCTAAACAATCTCATAACCCCTAAAGAAATAAAAGTGGTCATTGAAAGTCTTCCAATCAAAAATAAATAAATAAATAAATAAAAAAGCACAGGACCAGATGTTTTTAGTGCAGAATTCTATCAGACCTTCAAAGAAGACTTAACACCAATACTCTTCAAACTATTCCACAAAATAGAAACAGAAAGAACACTACACAACTTGTTCTATGACGCCACAATTACACTGATACCAAAACCACACAAAGATCCAACAAAGAAAGAGAGCTTCAGACCAATTTGCCTCATGAATATCAATGCAAAAATGCTCAATAAAATTCCTGCCAGCCGAATCCAAGAACACATCAAAACGATCATTCATCATGATCAAGTAGGCTTCATCCCAGGGATGCAGGGATGGTTGAATAGATGGAAGTCCATCAATGCAATCCACTACATAAACAAACTCAAAGACAAAACCACATGGTCATTTCATTAGATGCTAAAAAAGCATTTGACAAAATTCAGGATCCTTACATGTTAAAAGTCTTAGAAAGAAAAGGAACTCAAGGTTTATACCTAAACATAGTAAAAGCAATATACAGCAAACCAGTAGCCAACATCAAACTTAATGAAGAGAAACTTGAAGCAATAGCACTAAAATCAGGGACTAGACAAGGCTGCCCCCTCTCTCCTTATCTTTTCAATATAGTACTTGAAATCCTAGCTAGAGCCTTAGACAACATAAGGAGGTCAAGGGATACAAATTGGAAAGGAAAAAGTCAAACTGTCACTATTTGTAGATGATATGATATGATAGTATCATATCATCTACAAATATATCTACAAAGTGACCCCCCCCCAATAAACCTCCACCAGAAAACTCCTACAGCTGATAAACAACTTCAGCAAAGTGGCTGGTTATAAAATCAACTCAAACAAATCAGTAGCTTTCCTATACTCAAAGGATAGGCAGGCTGAGAAAGAAATTAGGAACATGACACCCTTCACAATAGCCACAAACAATATAAAGTATCTTGGTGTAACTCTAACCAAACAGGTGAAAGATCTCTATGACAAGAACTTCAGATCTCCGAAGAAGGAAATTGAAGAAGACCTCAGAAAATGGAAAAATCTCCACTCAATTCTTCATAGAGCTAGAAAGAGCAATTCTCAAATTCATCTGGAATAACAACAAACCCAGGATAGCTAAAATTATTCTCAACAGTAAAAGTACTTCTGGGAAAATCAGTATCCTGGACCTCAAGCAGTACTACAGAGCAATAGTGTTAAAAACTGCATGGTATTGGTACAGTGACAGGCAAGTAGATCAATGGAATAGAATTGAAGACCCAGAAATGAACCCACACACCTGTGGTCACTTGATCTTCCACAAAAGAGCTACAACCATCCAGTGGCAAAAAGATAGCCTTTTTAACAAATGGTGCTGGTTCAACTGGAGGTCAGCATATAGAAGAATGCAAATTGATCTATTCTTATCTCCTTGTACTAAAGTCAACTCCAAGTGAATCAAGGACCTCCACATAAAACCAGTCACACTGAAACTAATAGAAAAGAAACTGGGGAAAAGCATTGAGCACATGGGCACAGGGGAAAATTTCCTGAACAGAACACCAAAAGCTTATGATCTAAGATCAAGAATTGACAAATGGGACAAATAAAATTACAAAGTTTCTGTAAGGCAAAGGACACTGTTAAAAGGACAAAACAGCAACCAACAAATTGGGAAAAAAATCTTCACCAACCCTACATCTGACAGAGGGCTAATATCCAGTACATACAAAGAACTCAAGAAGGTAGACTCCAGAGAGCCAATAACCCTATTAAAAAATGGGGTACAGAACTAAACAAAGACCTTTTACCTGAAGAACATCATTAGCCATTAGGGAAATGCAAATCTAAACAACCCTGAGAATTCATCTCACAACAGTCAGAATGGCTAAGATTAAGAACTTAGGAGACAGCAGGTGTTGGTGAGGATGTGGAGAAAGAGGAATACTCATCCACTGCTAGTGGGAATGCAAACTGGTACCACTATTCTGGAAATCAGTCTGGCAGTTCCTCAGAAAACTGGGCATGACCCTTCCGGAGTAACCGGCTATACCACTCCTGGGCATATACCCAGAGGATTACCCAATAAGGGCACATGCTCCACTATGTTCATAGCAGCCTTATTTATAATACCCAGAAGGTGAAAAGAACCCAGATGTCCCTCAGTGGAGGAATGTATACAGAAAATGTGGTATATTTACACAATGGAATACTGCTTAGCAATTAAAAACAATGATTTCATGAAATTCTTAGGCAAATGGTTAGAACTGGAAATTTTCATCCTAAGTGAGGTAACCCAACCACAAAAGAACATACATGGAATGTAGTCACTGATAAGTGGATATTAGTCCAGAAGCTCTGAATACCCAAGACACATTTCACATATCAAATGATTCCCAAGGAGAAGGAAGAAGAGGGCCCTGGTCCTGGAAAGGCTTGATGCAGCAATGTAGGTCATTACCAGGACAGAGAAATGGGAGGGGTTGATTGGGGAATGGGCAGAGGGAAGAGGGCTTATGGGAGTTATGGAGAGGGGGCAACCGGGAAAGGGGAAATCATTTGGAATGTAAACAAATAATATAGGAAAAAAAACCTTATACAGGGCAATTACAGGAAAGCCTGTATTGTCCTGCATATACAACACAGGAAATCCAGAATCTTATGTGAAGCTTTGCCCTTTGACACCTCTTGAACATCAAGCTAGAGTGGCAGTGAAATAAGGAGAGGTTGACTTAGAAGGCATACATACATGCATAAGAGCACAGCAAAACATCTGTGTTAAAACATCACATTACTGTTAAAATCGATACCCCATAAAATCTATAAAAGCAACTTATAAAAATTAATAATAAAGTGCAACAAAAACAATTACAATTGAAATATAAAACAAACTATTTATAACAGCACTATAATTATAAAACTTTTACGCAGAAATCCAGAAAAAAATTGAATAATCTTTGTTCTGAACTCTGCAAAATACTGATAGCAGATAATACAAGAACTATGTTGAGAATTATGCTGTGCTCAGTAGATAGCAAGATACAATATTGTAAGTTTAGAAATGATCTTTTAATTAATATATATTATTACAATGTAACAAAATACATATACATCATCAATAAGATATTAAAGATTGTAAATCTAATTGCCAGAGAAACTTGCTCCTGTAGCAGATGAGAACAAATGCAGACACCTCAGACGCTATGACCATGGCCAGATGCTATGCAGAAAGAGAGAGACCTTGGAACTCTCAGTCCTAAAGAGGATGTCTCCTTCAAATCAAATCTCTCTCCTCAGACCTGGAGAACCGGGTGGTGGTGGCAGCACTCTGGGAGGCAGAGGCAGGCGGATTTCTGAGTTCGAGGCCAGCCTGGTCTACAGAGTAAGTTCAGGACTGCCAGGGCTACATAGAGAAACCCTGTCTCGGGAAAAAAAAAAAACAAATCCAAAAATAAATATATAAATAAAAATAAAAAGAGCCTGAGGGGTTGGAGGATACCAAGAAAACCAGGCCCTCTAAATCAACATAAGCAAAGTTCATATGAACTCACAAAGACTAACGCACCATGCACAGGGTCTGCATGGTTCTGTACCAGGCCCACTGTTGACATATTACAGGTTTCAGTTTCAGTTTAATGTTTGTATAGGTTTCCTGAATG